>NW_017160008.1:599695-603449 GCF_001652005.2 Ceratina calcarata
CTTCTGTAATTATCATTTTTTCTAAAAGTTAATTGCTTCAAGTATTGAACACAGATTTTTATTACATGTCTTGAAATTTTGGTTCATACAACCTTAAAACTTGTTCTGAAGAGAAAAGGAGAATTCGCAAAGGTGAATCTCGGCTTGGTAACAATTCTATATAGAGAAAATTAAAAGAATATCGAAAGAAATCGTAGCTCGACTCGGAGTTGACGGAGTACATATTGGGAAGCGCGAAGTTCTCTACCGGTGCGTGAAAGAATATGAATATATGTATGAAATACAAGTAGACGGTTGTTTGTCGATCGATCGATCGTGATCACCGTCGGACGAGAATTTATATCGAAACATTTTCACGGGTAGAAAAATCGTCGGAGAGCGTTGACGCTATAAGTTCTCGCGATTCATGATCACGTTGGATGGCTGTCGCCGGATCACAAAGGAGAGCGCAATCTTCCGCGTTGCGAATCTAACCGCGACACCGAAGCCTTTCCTCCTCGATTATTGCCGTGAAATATGGCAACAATCGCGTCGCGTGCAATGCTCCTTGTTGCGATTCAAGGGAAACAACGGGGAGATCGTTGCAATTGCTCTTCCCTGTTCAGAGCGAATCTCTTCTTGCTCGACTGAAATATTTCGAGCTGAAGGAACGATTGAACGGCGGTTTCGTTTATCAAAGACTGATTGATTTTCACTTATTCGACTGAAACGTGTAAAAATGTTGTAAAGAAGAAAGACTTTATTCAATGCCACGCTAACAAACATTCACTGGTGTGCTCTCAGATGAACGGTTATTGGGATAGCGCTAGGAGAGGATGGAAACGTGGCGAGGGTGAAAAAAGGTATTCGAGGGATGGTACCGTGACGTCAGTTTTTCGACACGATGCTTTTTCCTCGTGGCTCATAATCGTTAGAAAAAGGGGAGAAGGAAAAAGGGCCGGCGGAGTGGAAAAAAAGAGGAGAAAATGGGATAGTAACGGGGAGGGGGAGGGGAGAATCGAGGGCAGGCGTATCGATCTCGTTTCGACCCTCCCTTCGACCATAAAACGCGCCGCTGAGAGAAAAAGTTACGATTCTCCACACGTACACACGTATACATAGACAGAGAGAAATCTATATCATTTGTGCACACACGTATGGATGGACACACGCCATGCCCCTACACGCGTATACATACACTCTGAACTTCGTGGAGTCATCCAACCCACCATATAAAAATATGGACATGTATACATATATGATATGTATAATTATAAGTATAAGAAATATAAATATATAAATAATATAAATACACATACAGTATACATGTAACACACTCACACGAGGCTCATGTACACACGATGTTCCGAACGATCGAGCAATACCGATTTGTATTAACAACGTGTAATAATAATAGTAATAATAATAATAATAATAATAATAATAATAATAATAATAATAATAATAATAATAATAATAATAATAATAATAATAAGAATAATAAGAATAATAATAATAACGATGAGAACAAGAACAACAAACAACGTATAATATGTATTCGAATTCTGCACATGTCGTACGTAAAATACGTAATTTGGATGTAGCGAAGGATTTTTCACGACTGATAACGAGATTACAGAATAAAAAAATAGCTTTTGTATTAATCGGTAGTCCTGTTCTTTTCTCGATCTCTACCATCCCGCAGCTGGAGGTTAATCCCACCGTATCCGGGACCATCCCAAGGATTCTCGTGCAAGAAAACAACATGATTTCGGACTGACAATTCTTTTCTATACGGATATAAAACTTTCTCTCGGGGTACGTATTAAGGATACTTTTCTTTTATTGTGAGACACGGTTTACGATGTTGGAACAATCCTATGATGCATACAGTTACAACGAGTATCCTCTTTCTAACAGACTGTTTCCTCCTCGACTTTCTGCTGAATTGAAGGAACGTTAGAGCTCGGAGAAAGGAGAACAGCGTAATGTCTACATTAATTTTTACTGCGAGGCGCTTGCAAAGCTCGCCGGTTTTACGTTTTTACGCGTTAATTACAGCACAGCATGGCCAGCAAGCGAAATAGATTCGCGAAGGATTGAATTTCCCAACAGACGAAAAGTGCTGTACGTATATATCGCATGACCCTTTGATAGCGCATCAGGATTAACTCTTATCCTACTAAAACCCGGAGCCGAAACTGGCTGTCTCTTTTCCAACCGGGTTGAATATGAAATTATTTAAATACAACGTGCGTTCTCGCGCGCTGGCTCTACATTAAATAATGTTTTCGCTGCCATTTGGAAACGCGGACGCGATGCGTCGCGCGATTACGCTCGCTCATAATGTATACGCCGGTGATGAAACTCGCGCGCGTGCCAGCCAAAAGGGTTAAACACGAAACGCGTGGAAAGCGCGTTTATGATAATGTCCCAGAAATGCGTTATGTAAATTCGTCGCCGAGCGTCATTGTTTAAACGACGGAAATCCATAGTAATCCCTCGTATGCATGCATCTACGTATGCGTGTCTGCGTTTATCTCGAAATAATTTCGTACAAAATGTACCGTGCCGTTGGACGAGGAATTTTTAAACTGTTGCGTTTCAAAGCGTTCGCGTTACAAAAATAAACGCGGGAAACAGAATCCCACGTTCAGAATCGCGTGCGCCCACTGTATCCCGGAAAATGTTTCCTGCAATACAGGAGCCAAGCGTATAATCAGAGTAATTACGTATTCCCGTAACGAGCATCACTTTAGAAAGGTTCCATCGGGTGAACGTAAATCTGCGTAAACAGATGAGCAATTAATTTATTTCTTTGGTACTTGCCGTAATGTAACAACAGTCAGAACCAATTGTAACGGCGATCAAGCTATTAGCGCCCCCCTGGGAAACGGTGGAGTTTAAAGCGTTCTTTGTATTCTACGTGCGCCTGTTACAATCCTTTTATTCAATTGCGACCAGCCGATTCTCCGAGCTGTGAGAACGGCAGGAAACTCGACTTCTTCTAATCGCGTTTTCCGTTCCCAGCCACGTTCGTAACGGAAGTTACAAACAGGTAGACGCGCGGTGTGCGCCGCAGCAACGGGGAAAATGAAATTCCGGAAGCGGCTGTCGTTCGGGACGCGCGATTACCGACGATATGAACGTCCGAAATGAAATACTAACCCGCGGCGATGGCCAGTTTTTCGGAAAATTGCGAAACACCCCCGATTGCTTCCCGCCTCGTTAGCTCCACTAGCCAAATCGAATCGTTGAAATGAAATCCGTAAGTTCTTCGTATTTTCCTGTTTACGAAAACGAAATAATGATTTTCATTCACTTAGTGCCGCGTAATTATTTGGCCCATTTTCCTCTTCGGTACCTTCTCTAATAACAATTTAACGTTCACGGAAAAACAATTAAATTCCAATCGACGTTGGATATTGATAAATAAAGTGTGTACCTTCCGATAGTCTGATTGCAACCATAGAACGAAAATGATTCAGACGTGTTTGCTAGATTAATTACATATGTACAGACCCATCAACGGCAATAATTTATTGATTCGATCCGTCGAAATAAGTTAATACCGTATATTAATCGGAAAATAATATCATTAATACCTGACAAATATGATTAACCGTTTAAAAAACACAACGACGTTTCATTACGCGCTTCTGCAAACAATTAACACAACGAAAACGTGAAATAACGACATCGAATAAAATTAATGTTACTTTTTGTTGCTATTTATTATTAAAAACTGATAATGAAACAAACTAATTAAAATTAT
>NW_017160008.1:604589-609989 GCF_001652005.2 Ceratina calcarata
GCAAACTCTAAGTTATTGTAATTATTATAAAAAAAACCGTGGGAATTAGTAATAAAAACAAGTATAGTTAAAAATTTTCTATTTAGTTCATCAAATCGTTAAGCATGAAATACAAGCGTAATCCGTGGCGTAAAGATGAAAGGGTCGGTAGACTCTCGATGCTCATGGGGACGTTATAAAGAGGAGGGTTACGTCGCGTCAAGGGTGGCAGGAATCCTGTAACTCACGCTCCGGCGAGTGTGACACGCGACAGACGGCGGCAGGAAGAGGAAGAGGAAACGTGGCCACGTGGAGCGGCTCGCGTGACCGCCACGCTAATCCCCGAGCGACGTTTCTCTGTTCGGAAACGATTCTACGATCCGCCTGGGCATCGCGCCGCATCGGAGATCCCGTCCCGTGATAGTGCTTCGTTCCGGTTGAAACCAATAGCCAGGCGAGCTTACCACGCTCTTAAGACTCGTTCTTGTATCAACAAAACAAACCTATCGACGACAGATCGACAGCTGCTTCCGGTCCCTTCTGGGACATCAGCAGAAGTTTTACAGATAAATATTATCTATTTAAAACATTATACAAACTGATAGAACTTGAGACGTAAATTATTAGACCAATATTACTTTGATTTTTGTTGATCAATGTGTCCATCGTTCATCATTCAGATTTCAAAAAGGTGATAGATTGAATGAAGATTTTCAAACGTTTCTTTCGTGATTTATTTGGACATGGAAGATACGACCAGTAAGCGGCTTGGGTCGAAAGCCGAATCGCGTTTCGAAATCCTGCTTAACAACGCGCGGTGTTTGTCTACCGGAGGAGCGATTTTTCTCCCGTGCTGGAGGGGTATATTTGTCGATAGAACCACCGATTCGGTGGGACATGGAAGGGAAGACGCTATACGGTGGCCATCAAAGGCCAGAGCGGGTTATTTACGGGCGGGCGAGGATCCCAGGGTCCCTTGAAAAATGTAAGGGAGCCTGAGGCTCTCATTGACTTTACGATGGCCCACGGTGGCTGCGAATCCGATAAAGGCGGGGGCGCGAACACTGAACCGGAAAGAAGAAAGCCGGAAACGCGACTGCGAGCACTTTCTTAAATTAGTTAGAACGGGCTGCTGCCAGCTCCTGGCCAGGAGTCTCCTTTCTTTAGCACGGGATCCTCGCTCTCCCTCGCATCCATCCAGATTCCATTCTCGAGCCTCCCAGTCTCGGACGCTTCGTTCGACCGTTCTTAAATCTCGACCCTCTCTTGCTTTCGGGGTCTAACTCGTTTTATTGCGCGTACGAAACCACTGCGCGTTGCGCTTTCCATGCTGCTCAGTTTTTGCGAACCTTTGTTTCGTATAGAAAAACACTGGACATTGTACGTTTGACTGTCTTTAGTATCAGCAACATAAACTGCCGGAAGCGAAGAAAGTTTTGGAATTACCATTGCTAAATAGTAGCATTCTAGTTTATAATAACAAATCCTTGAAATCCATTGAATCCATGAAAATCGGTGCACAGTATTGAATGGGAAGAGAATTTATTCAAACCCTGGTAAGACGATTTATTACAAAAAGAAAATAATTGCGAAAAAGACAATTGGCATCGAGTGGCGGTCGAAATGAGAGCGAGAAGTGTATGGTGATAACGTCGGGTAAAGAGATGGTGGATGGCTCAATCTGAAAAGTTTCTTTACAGTCAAGAGAACGCGAATTCGTAAAATTCTACGCGAATTTACAGTCGACTGTATGAAAGACCAGCAGAAGCTGTGAGTAAAACGACGGAAGAAAAACTGGAGGAGCTGCCAAGAAGATGGTGCAGAAAGGATACGGTAACTCGAACCTGAAAGGAAGTCACTTTGTGGCAACCGTCGAACGATATCGCAGTGGTCGGCGTGCATAAAAGAGTAAAAAGATTCCATGAATATAATATCTCCGTATTTCCGCGGAGTTTAGTACAAAAATTCAGGAATTATTTTCGTCTGAGAACGGTAGGAAACGGAAATCGATTCGACGCAACGCGAAACGTGAAAACAGTGAAACTAAAAAGCCATTGTTCTCCCGGATCGAGTTCCAGTCACGGAATTCTTCTCCTTCTTGTTGCATCCCTTTGGCTCGTTTCTCTCTTGTTAACTTTCCTCAAAACGCCGCACCTCGCGCACCGGCTCGCGCGGAATTTCATGGAAAATTTCACCTCGCGATACGAAAAATTAGCAAACTACGCTGCGAAGAATTCTCTATTCGATTCCTGTTTCACAATTCGTGAACAGAAAAATAGCGGTTCTTGTATAAATTAAAATCCATTACGAGTTCACACTTGTCTGTAGTAATTTTTATATTAAATTAATTACGACAGTGGTTTTCGTTTTATCTACACTGTCAATGAACAAAACAGTATACAAATGGCAAAGTGCAATGGATTTTACCTGTGTATAAAATATTGTTTACGACGCGTAGAGAAACACAGGATATTTCCGCGAGAATCAACATTGATGTTCAACAATTTTCGACTTGGAAACGTTAACCGGGACATCGAATAAGAAAAGTCAGTCCGGAGATATAAAAAAAAAAGAGAGCACTGAAAACTCTGTTCGATACCGAGGAGACAGTCGAACAAAGTTTGACATCCGCTTCTGTATTTACTCTCGCGGCCGTATTTACGAGGGAGTCAGGACCGAAGCTTTAAACTCCCGGCATCTTCTTTCTGTTTTCATAACCGGGCCGTTTCTTGCCGAGGAATCTTCGCGCGGATGTTGCCCCAAGGACCTCGAAGCGGTAAAACAGGCTGGCTACCTATAAGTGGGAGAGAAACGAGAAACCGGAGGAAAGAGGAGAACGAAGGGCGTACGGTGAAGAAATCGCGCGACGGTTTCCCGACTTGGTCCATTAGGCACGTACAGCCTGCATTGTGCCTTGCTTGTACACACGGTTCCTGCGCCCGTTCATTTCGCCCGCTTGCAATACACTGGCAACACGCATTCCCTCCCGTTCTTCGCCCGTCCTCGCCTCTGTCGCACTCTCTCTGTTCTCGTTTAGCTCATTCGTTCATTTCAAACTCACGTACCGTCTGGAATTTGTTTTCTCCGAACAGACCGACTTGTCGAAGTCCTTACGTTATTGCACCGTGGATATTCTCGCAAATTTATCAATTTATGAGCATAATTAGCTGGGAACAGAGATCGAACAGAAATTCATTTCGCAGCGAAAACGAACGGAGTTCAATTAAATGAAAATTAGATAGAAACTTGTACGTGTTTCGAAACGGAGAAGCGATTCGATATTTTGAACGTAGGAAATGTCGTACGTTCAAATTCGTTCCTGTTAATTAACAGAAGGTGGACAAGGAGGCAAGGATGAAAAATTGAATAAAACGAGAATTAGATAAGAAAATCGAACGAAATTTAGCGTAGAGATTAGCGCATAGCTGATCGGTTTCTAATCTTCATAATCCAGCGATTCAGCGACAGTGGAATTTTCGGTTGCAGCGGCACTGCCGGAACTGGGTCAATTGGAGTCGGGCACCCATTAGGGGTGCGGGTTGCCCGCCGCACCGCACCTAAGAACACCCTTTGGCAAATTGGTACTCCGAGTACAAACGGTCAATCACGAAGCCAGTTATTAACTCGTAATTTTCACCCCTTGGGTCGGATTCATCGCGACGACTGCAACCCACAAGCCCTTTCGGGACGTTTACCATTTTCCCTTATTAACCACCATCTTATTTACTAATTTCAACCATCGTATTATTCTCTTGCAGACAATTTACGTGAGATCATTGTTTAACTTGGACGACATAATGGAAATGTTAATGAAAATTAACATACTAAATAGGATTTAAAATATATTTATATATATTTACTTCTTATTCATTTTATATATGTTTGTTTCCTTATAATTCAAGTTATCTGATCATATATTATAAGCAGCTGAAAGAAAGGAAGTCGCTTTATGTTAGGGGGAAAAAGCTTTCGGGATTTCACATTCGCATTTCTATTAAATTGGGCACCCGCTCTTTGCCCGCCTCTAATTTCTCTCGCAGCCGTTACTGTGACTTCAATATTCCCTGGCATTCGTTCAAACTCACGGAACTGCGCGTTCTCCCGATAGAATCTAAGCCCTAACCTTTAGCAACACCGACCTCGCTTGTACCGCCGAAATCAGCCCCCACTGAAAAATATTTCACAGTCAACAGAAGTATCCTTTCTCGCCGGCCTTACAAATCCTACGATAAGCAAAACTAGTATTCGCAGCGTTGACACTCGCGATATAACAGAAAGCGTACCGCGTAAACTCGTATCCGGTAAGATACAACGCGAAGAGGAAAGTTCGAGGTTGCCAAGATTCTCAGCTGCAAGCCTCCGACCGGAAGAGGACCATTTACCAAGATTGCTTCCGCCAAGGTTTATTGGCATCGGTGACCTGCGTCCGTTTACGAGCTTCCATACAAGAAAAAGCAATATATGGTGTCCTGGAAGTTTCAGTTCAAGTGAAGCGTCAATGCATTTAGAAAAGAAGTGTCGTCCATTTCGAAGTAAAAATAGTGACCAGAACGAGATGAATATTATACATCGTCACATAATATCTATACTGTCTTCTTATAATTCTTTATTGTGAAATTTGTTACTATTAACGTTTAACGTACGACGCTCCATCAAGATCGTGACAGTAACACCTTGGGCGATTGTATACGAAGTTTCACACTTGAGTCTAACTTTCATGAATCCCCATTGGGGTCTCCGCCATAATTGCGAGCACCTTGGACGTAGCCGCTGAGAAATTGTATCGCGACTCTGTACTGAATACAATGCCTCGGGTGTTCGAGAAGCATGTATATACTATATGTATATATATAATATATATCAACAAATTGTTAGTTCCATTACAAGACCGATGCGCTAGTCTGCATCCATGGTTAACTTACAGCATGTTGTTCGCGCGTCTTTTGATGTTTGATCGAAATGAGAGATGATTGAATTATGTCTTTAATAACAATCAACTACTTATCTTAAATCTATTTTATATTCATTTTTTAATTTTAGAGTATGATCAATTATAAATATTTTCAAATATTTATGTAAATTGCCATGATTTAATATACATATAGAAGAACGGTATCAGAATGCTAGTGGAGTGATTTAATCTAGCGTGTCCACTGGCCGTTACTAGGAGCATCCAATAGCAGGAAATTAAACGGCAGTCCTCGGATCCGCTTCGACGCTCCTGATTTACGCTTCCTTCATACCGAAAGCGTTCGCTGTACGGATCTAGTTCGCTACGCAATAATTTCTGCCTCGACGCAAGAATCTATTCGAATATCAATTGATTGTGAGACTGCAAATATTCCTTCCTATGTGAAACGTATTATTACTCTTATAAAAATTGAACTCAGTCGTTCAATTGAATTAGCGTCTTAAATTCCT
>NW_017160008.1:615384-617117 GCF_001652005.2 Ceratina calcarata
GAAAGGAATGTTATTAAATGATAAAAATTTGTAGATAAGAGTCGTAGGGAAATGCAGATAAAAAAATTATAATTCATATCAGAATTCAATTTGCATTTGTTAAGTTGAACGCAGTACAGCGCCAGGTAATTTATTTTGTTGGAGTTAACAGTATATTAACGGATATCTTCACTTTGACCATTTTATTTGTTTCACTGCTGGCCAGTCAGTCGAATGATTAACAGCGCGCACTTCTCGAGCCCGAGCACGTTTCACCGTTAATTTTCGATCGACCAGCCGCCCCCTTTACTTAATATGCTTTATTTCCAGCAGCGTGCGCATAGACACTGTGTCGAATAAATTTCCCCCGCGAAATATTTAATTTCACGGGGCGTTTGGCTTTACCCAGTGCCACGTTTTATTTCGCGCCGAGTCGCTCGGTTGGTGAACTGGGTCATTCTGTAAATCTGCTAGCTCTCTGTAGCCTTGTAATATCCGTTTAATATTGAAAATTGCCTTAAACGAATCTAATTTTCATTCGCGTATATCATTGGACAAACTAAATCGAACAGATAATTCCATTTTAATTGTAGATCCTGCGCGAAGTATTTCATTATGCACTTTAATTCTACAAAAGTCGTCATTCGTTCATTATTTGAATATAAAAAAAAAAAAATAGACGATGTCGATGTCCCATTTTATGTTCCAATATCGTAAGATCTGCTTAAACTTTTATCAGTGACCGATTCGAGGAAGTGTGAAATGCAGAAGTTTGCAGAATACCGTTCAGACGAGGTAGGGCCAATTATTTTCACGGTGCATTTCAGACGAGAATAGTCTTCTGTTTCTGTATCCTGGAAACTGAAATAGAACCGGGCATTCACTAGAAAAATTCGTAGCGTTACGTACTCCTCCACAAATATTCTGTAAAAATCTTCATCTGTTTTCTTAAAGAATACAAAGTTCTGCGAGTCTGTGCTCAAATTTCGAATAAGTTCGAGGCCGACCCAGTTGAAGCGTAGTCATTCACACGAACTGAGGAGGGAGATCATAAGAAGTTGAAAGATTTCGCTCGAGGAACTTGGCCGCGAACAATGATAAGAAGAAACCTCCGGTAAGCATAAGGATACGCTTGACTACGGCGCGCAGCGGTGCCCGGTTATTTCCCACGAGTTCCTTTTGCTTGCCCGTTACCCAAAGTATCGCGGAACTGCCTGGAAAACGCTTTGTGAAACTTTCTACCCGGTTAATACTTCGAGCCACCTTTTCCTCTTTTCGCGATCATTTCCACCTTTTAACCCCGCCGCTTAATTCGCGCTATCCGCTAGAAACTTTTCTCCGGCTGAACCATCAACCCCCTGTCCACAGAAGGAAAAATTGTCCGTTCGATCCGACGACGTCCAATACATCTCCCCGCTCCTCGTTTCCTGTCCATCGACTCCTTATTTATTCCGGAACGGGGACGCGCACTATCGATACGTCGTCACCGTGACACGGGATACGGAAATTTATGTGTTGTTCCAGAATAGAACGTCCCTCACAGTTTGCTTGAAATCTGGTCTACAGAAGATTAGAATTCTGATATGTACGTAGATATTCTCAGTACCATTGCAAAAGAGACGTCAGGAAATTATGTGGCGATAGGTATATATTTATCGAAAAATTATATATGTGAAAACTTTTAGATTACATCGATTTTGATCTTTAACACTAGATTGCCCAAGGAAGTCATTTTGACTGATTTTGGGCAAATG
>NW_017160008.1:618052-683418 GCF_001652005.2 Ceratina calcarata
AAAAAGATTAAAAATTAATTTTAGACAAATTTCTTTACACATTATTCTTTCACAATGCAGTCATTTTTACTGCTTTGGGCAATATAGGTATATACTAAGTTTCAGTCTTTCTAGTGTTAAATTTCTTGTAATCAAATCATTTTAGAAATCATACAGAATTTCTAAAAAATGCGAGAATAAACTTTTAATTGCTTTCAGGTAAGAAACGTTTTTTTTTATAGCAGGTTAAACGTTTCATCTTTGAAGCTAAAAGTCTCGATGGAGATTTGTAGGAACAAGGCCGATAATTTCCGACGCCGGTTAACCTCTGCGTAGGTATGCAGCGACACATTCATATATCAGGCCGTGATCCATGCGTGGCACGGTCGGAAAAATATATCGCGACGGGGCGAGAGCGTTTATCGCGAGAAACGTCAGCTGGCAGTATTACATTTTCAAAAGTTATAACATGCCGCCCAGGCGCTATTTATCGTCCCGCGGTAGGTAGCCCGAGACACCCAGCGTTTCCTTCCTTTTTCTCCCTTCGCCTTTCGCACTGCGCTTTACCGCGTCGCGCCGTGATTCCCGGTGGCTCTAGTAATCTCTTTTCCCACCGTCTTTAACGGCCGTTCGATGCCGAACACGACCTGTTCCACCCTTTTTTGAGTGAGTCTTCTCCTTGCCTCAAATATTTGGCACGGATATACTGGCTCTCCTCTTCTCTTGCACTCTCAAGATTTCGTCGTGGTAAAGAAAAACAGAGAAAGTGAATCGGTGTTGGTTTCCAGTTCCGGTGTCTCGACAAACAACCCGCGAAACTTCTTGAGACATTAGTACCGTCTTCAAGCAACTATGATAAATCTGTATTCGTAATTAGTAATTAATTTGCTTTAATTAGAATTATTTAAAGTTGAACATTGTGAATGAATGACGTGTCAATTACTAAAACCTTATCAAAATAAAGAGCAGTAAGAGTATCAGTTTTACAGTGTCAATAAGATTACTCGGATTCGATTATTAAATTCTTTATCGATCAAAAGACTTTAATACCCTCTTACTGTTCTTTTCTGCTATCAATTAAAGTCGGTTTAAACGGGATCATCTTTTATTTTTCTTTACCGCGTCGAGAAGTTTGACAGTGACGAAGGTCAACGCGGGAGCCCGATTAAAGTCCGACCGTTTTCGCCGATTACCCAAGCTTTCGCACGCTTTCCTATTTTTTATTCCGCCACTCGAGATGGATCGGGCGAACCGCTAGTCAAAAAGAGTCGTTTAGATAAAAAATGTTGCCCGCTATTCAACAAATTTATCGGACGATCCCATCTCGTCGCGCCTCGTGGTTCTCTCAGACTCGTTCTCTTTCTCTCTTCCCTTCTGTCTCTTTATATCTATCTGTCTCTGGGCTGCATATAAATTTCTCGACTGCGTGTATGCGAAAAACTGAAATTTTCCTCGAGACCCAGTGTGACGCCAATGCGACGTTTATTACTCGACAAACGCCGTCGAAGTGACCGCTGCGAGTACAGATAAATAGATACTGAGAATCTCCAACGGAAAATGGCCAACGTTATGAATAAGATTCAGTCGCGTTTGGAAACTCGATAGACCCGATTCTTTATGTGTCGACCCTAACGCTACTGTTCGTCAGTGAAACGAGATGAAACACACTTCGTTGCTTGCTTGAAAGTTCTAACGGGATGAAAGTATCGTGACAAAATGGATTTCAAATCCTTTTCCGTGTGACCCATTCTGCCTGGCCACTGCTAGAAACGAGTAAACTAGATTCTCGGAAAAGGATCCCGAGGATATCAATCACGTTTCTACTATGTCCTATCAGCAGCCGCGGTCGCGGTTTAAAGTCTACTCAATCTTATATTTTTCAATAAAGTAGAGCAAGGGAGCATAATAGTCGTGTTTAATATTTGTTCAGCAAATCCGAATTTACTCTTCAGATGATGTTTATGCATTACGTGCTTCAAATGAGCTTAATGTTTAACGTAAATGGATGTTGGGAGGCGATCAAGAATTTTGATATATACGCAACATTAATAAAACGTTAACCGCGAACGTGAACCGAACGGGCTCTGTTTATGCTAAAGGAATAAAACTATAGTAGCTAAGCTCCGCGGATTCTAGTAGGTACGAAGTTATCCACGAAGTTGTGAAACTCTCATCGAGGCTGTAGAGCGCACGCACGAACGAACGCACTCCCGCGATCCTAACTGACTCTTAACGGCGGCGAACTTTTTCACTCTTAACGACATGAAATTTTCAACGGAGGATCCTCAGCCGAGCCAGGGCCCGTTTTTAAGACCTACGCCACGTTGAAAGCGACTACCTTTTTATAGAGTTAATTATTTAGTCGTCGTGAAACAACCCATTAATTTGGAGAATGTTCAAAGAGTTGAATCTTAAGAAGGGCACTAAAGCACCGAAGAAACGAGAATATTCAATTGCGCGGATCTGTGATGGAACTTATTTCCAAAAAGGTTCAAGCTCGTTCAATATTCGAATACATAATTAGTTTCCAGCTAGCATATTCGATGCTCTATTCTCGTTCGTCGGGAAACGGCCGCGCCCGAGCGAATAAATCTCCGGAGTTGCGGTAAAACGCAAGTCCGCGGCCCGTTTAAAGAAGATCGATCGATGGATCGCAGCTTAAGACGTGGCTTCCATAACTCCGCCGCAGCGCAGCGTCGATTCATAGTCCGCTTTTAAAGCGGTTCGGCCTCGAATTTCCTGGGAAACCAGCTTCCCCATCGACCCGGCCGGCAAGATCGATAACGATCGATCAATCGATGGATACAGCGGCGGGATCGAGCGCGCGTGCCTCCACGAATTCGATGTCCCGGCCACCAGGAACATTTGTCAAACGTCGAAGGAGACACGGAAGGATGAAGACTGGTGGAAGGTACCTGCAGAAATTTCCACCAGCCTTAATCTTGTATCGTTCCTCCGTAAAAATTGTCACACATTCGATCGCTCAAGACATTTATCCCGAGACCATACATTATATCTTTGAAAATATTTTTGTTCTTTTGAAGTTGCATCGAAGTTCGATTTGAAACGAAAAATAATCAAACAAATACCTTCGATCGCAAACAATTACTCAGGAGCTGTTATATTTACAAAAATTGATATTGTATTTATTTCCGTCATTGAACGATTGAAAATACATGCACTTCTTATAATAGGAAAGATTTCTGTTCGGCATCTCAGCCATAGAAAGTGAATATAGTAAATGGTCTCCTCCTATTTCATTGCAGAGACATTGTCCGACGCATTTCTTCGCCGTTTGAAGAATATTTCTTGGAAGATGTTGAACACAGATGCGGTTAAAAAGGCGGAGGCGGAAAAGTTTGCCTGCCTCCAATCCCTTATCCCGAAGGAAACATTGGTATCGCGCGCATTCGAAATGCCGAGGAGATGTCCGGTGTCCGATAATATTGTCAGTTCCCACACACGGACCCGCTTTTCACCTAGGAACGCGAGATGTAAACGTGACCGGTTAGGTCGTGGCAGAGAAGAGCAGAGAAAACGAGAGACAAGGACGTGTCTCGGGACGCGGCGAGGAAAAGAGTACGCGAAGGAACGGATGGAAAGTTGCGAGAACGCGTTTTCCCAATTTCCGAACCTTTCAAAAGCGACGTGGATTTATGGCCGTTTCCGAAGTAACGAGATTCCTCCTCTTTAGACGAGACCGGTTCTAAGGGTATGCGGTGTCTACAGGGTTGAACTTAATAACCGAAGAAGACCAGACCACCATCGAGCCAAGAGCTGTTAAGTATCCTTTAAGTAGCTCCGGATACCTCGACCCTTCCCACTATCGTTCTCTCCCGGGGGCAACTGCTGATTTTATGCGTTATTAACCTTCCGACCAATCTTCTGGCCCGTTTATTAGAAGCCCGCGGTCAATGATGCTTCCCGTTTACGCGGCAAGAAAACCGCTACTCAGAAAGGGGATATTATGTGTCAGACATTAATTTTTCCCTGATTCCCAGCGCGTACCTTGTTTTCCGAAAAATATTATGTTCACAGTTTTATAATTTCACCATTTTCCATCTGTTAATATGTAATTTAATATTTTTTCATAGAAACAGCGAATAATTGTTATTTACTGAGTTTTCATATAAACACGGTCACTTTGAGCAATATTTGCTGTAATGGCACAGCAATGAGAAATTATTTTTACGTTTTCAATATTCGACGTTAGTTAACGCTCGTTGAATATGCATTCGCATTGTATACTTCGAAATCCAAGCAGAAATTCGGTTTCTGATGAATGTAGAACGCAAGTTCGAAATTGAATAATTAACAAAAACAAATCTGAGGAAATGCGGTTTTGAAGTGAAAATCTAGGAGCATTTTAAGGATGAAACGCCAATTCGTATCCTGGCTATTGTTTGGAATGATCGCGAGCCCGTGACCAATTGTAAGCAGACCGCGTAATTCCGGGTTGATATCGAAATATATGTCACATCGCGTACGCGACGTTTCCCATTCGCTTGGCCGCTAATGCCCGCGAATTTGCGCCGCTTTAAACGACAGGCTGCCGTTGCTATAACGTTATACATATATCATAAGCGCGTGACTAATTTCGGCTATGCACGCGCAAATTGCGAGTCGTTAAACGTGCCCCCTATGCCATTCCGAATCGAAGAATACACTGATACTAACCCGTTCAACGATATACCAAATGTGCTGTACGTTGAAGAAAATGTTTCATGTTCGATTGAACGCCTAAAATGTTTATATAAATATATAACATACATATATTTATATACAGATATAGCGAATTTTATCTTATATCATTTCACATTTACTATAATATATAAATAAAAACATCGTCAATTATATTATATAATGGATATTACATGTATAATAATATTTTTTGAGAATTTTATCAAATAGTTTGAGATTGAAGAAGAAAATCTTCAGGATGAAAATCCTGAAAATGATCTCTTTAATATTAAACGCGAATAAGGATTTATGCATTGTTTAGAATTAACTTTTTTTATGGGATTCTCTGCTTTTCGAAGAAAACTGTAATATAAGATTTATAATATAATATAAGATTTTTTTTTATTGCTTGAGTGCGTCATTGAAAATTCATCAAGTGCTTCGACCGGTGCGCAATTTCGGAAACAACGTCGTGAAACGATTAGCCATTACTAGGCTAGTACCGGCGATTAATAATTCCGCCAACTAATAATTAACAAAGTTTTAACGAACCGTCCGTTAATCGCGCGCGCGGGCCAAGTAAGTAATCGACGCGTGCCCTCGAAACTGCATTTCGTAGTCTTGCGTTCGCCCGATGAAACGAAAACGGGAGACCAAACGGCATTTTGAAAAAATATTGAAAGACTCGCTAAAAACCGAGTGCGACTTTCTATATTTATTTTTCTATTCCATTTCGAGTCACGTCCGCTGGAAGTTTGTCAAAAAAAAATATTCGAACTTTCATCGAATTTTCAACGAACCGTGGCGTATCCGAAACGCAAATAGTTTTTCACTTTACGAACTTCCTATCGTTACGATAAATTAAGGGTGACTCTTGATCGTTTCGCGTGCGCCGAATGCATAAACAGATTAAACCGCGCTTTTTCAAACAACTGGCCAACTGATGCTCTGGCAAATTATGGTTATTATGCGCAGCTCATTGGAAACCTGCCGCGTCGGAATTCCGCTGGGCTCATCCAGGATATAATCAAAAAGCAACCGTGATAAAGCTGCCTTGTTGCATTTTCAAATTGCCGTATGCACATTTTTTCAGTATAGTTTGTGTATTTATTTGAATAACGAAAATGCATTGGTGAAGGAAGGCGAGATTAAAATCATACACGTTCACAAAAACAGTGGGAATGAAATGGTTCTCACTGGGAATGGAAAAATATTAAAAATTTCGTAATGCAAATTTGCGATTCGCTTGTATAACTTTTATTTTACGGCTTGGTTTAAAAATGTTTCGATTCAGACAACATAAAGAAATCATAATAATATAATTCATTTATATTCAACTTCCGGTTCTAAAGATATATAGCTGTTATTTTTTCGGGGCTGTTCTCGTTATCTTTCTCGCATGGCCCGCACTTCGACCTAGTTAGAGATCTGGCCTAACTTCAACCAACCAGTCTAGACATTGCCAGGCACGGTTCCACGAAATTTCAACCCTTTCATTCTAAAAACAGAAATAGAAGTAGGACGAACGTGCGCAAAGATTCTGCAGAGATTCTGAACGGGGCGATCAGGCACTTAAATTTTAAAAGCTTATGCTTATACCAAAAAATTGTAATACCGAAATAAAAAAAACAGTTCTCATTTTTAATTACATGTTTACAGTTTTCAGATGTAAAATTAATAACTGGGATCAGAACTTAATACGTTTGTTTTTTGACATCAATATAATTTCGATTTTGAAGTCAAGTTGAAATTAAAATGCCAAGTGACGTAGTAAATTGTGTTTTCCATGGATTCCTCTACCTACTTCATAGCATTAAAACGAGAATATCAATACTCTTCATTCAGATAAATTCTTGTTAATTATTATGAACATACAGATTCATATTTTTTGCTTTTCGTTTTTACCTCTCGTCATATTAATCAACCTGTCACTCTGTCAGTGTAGTGTATATCTCCGATCGCATTTAATTGGAGCTTTTGAGAACCTAAAAAAAAACCGGAAATTCATATTACATATTTCTCTGCTTAAATCAAGACTCGTACAATAATCTGTCAACAGCTATAACGTGAAAGATTAGGAAGGGTTAAAAGAAACAATTTGGATCAGTTGAAAATGTTTTCAACGTATATATTCGGCGAACACACGAGCTTACCTAGTTCCGAGATAATAATTAAAAGCTTATCGAGAAAATTGGCCAGCGGCCAGCGGGCGTGGATATTGCAGATTCTGTCGAGCGAGCACGTGAGGTAAAAAGGACAGAGGGCAGCAGAACGTGCGAGGGAGAGAGGTAGGGAAAAACGAGTAGCAAGAAACGGAAGGTGGGGCCGGCGGCCGGCGTTACCGCGGGGGTTACCGAAACTCGAATAAATTGCTTTAATTAAATAACTCCCCCTTTTCGAAAATTGGTTTCGTGCTCGGTGAAGCGTTAACTGCCACACTTTCCGCGGGTCTTGGCTTCGTTCAACGAGAGATCCGGAACCACCGATACGGGCCTCGTGCTCCGGCTCGCGGGTTCTATCCCCCCCTGCCCCCATTCACCATCCACGCGTTCCGCGAGTCCGGGGACGCCTGGCAATTACCAAGTTAAAATAAGCAAAAGTAAATTCGAAATTCGTTGAACCGCGACCCGTACGCGAAACTCACGATCTATGCTAATACACCAGTTTAGCGTCCCTTAGTTAAGCGCGGGTTAGTTAGTTTTAAGCCACATTTCTACGTGGAGGATCTATTCGGGAACTACCTACGCGAAGTGTACCTACACCGAGAGTCGAAAAGTCGGTACACACATCGTCGGGATGAAATTTGTGTTAACAATTCTGCGGAGTCTTTCTGCGACTGGTGCAAGCTAATATAGCCAACTTTTAGCACTTCGGTACATCTCCGTGTATTCTGTATCATTTTCCATTTAATTTTTAACGAAACCTGAATCATTTTCAACGTTTCATTGAACGAAAATAGGGCACAGCGGGAATGTTTTTAACTCAGTTTTGAAGAATGGATAACAGAAGATGTAACGTTAATATTATTTCTTGAGGACACGTCGGTATCGGAGGGAAGCGAGTTCGATTTAATTTTCCATAATTCTCGAACGAAGTCCATAAGACTTGGGACTTGCTTGGAAATTGGATCGATCTTTATTAATTTAAAGCGCGTCGTGACTGCGAGGCTTGAGCAATTCGGTACGCGACAGCCTTATCCTATCGCTTTTCTCATTAATATAGCGCAGGAGAGAACGGAAACTCTGTTATCTGACTCACGAAGCAGGTACAAATTGCACGCCCGGTAGCTCGATAACCATAGTTATTCAATGGCAAAAGATCGTGTCTGCCCGAAAGGTAAACGTAAACCCAGCTGCTCGATATATCTTATCGTGTGTAACATGAAAATAAGTCTCTCCATTTGCTTTAATTATCTCTTCAAATGCTGTGCATTTCACGATTTCATTGCATGCACAAAAGTACATAGGAGTTTAAGTTTTGACGTGACAGTTATAATATAAAATTAACAACATGAGAATATCATATCATCTAACTTTTATTAACTGCCAATCTTTATCTGCCATCAGTTTCATTGCACCATTAAAACATAAAACTACATTCGTTATTTCACGTTTTCGCCAACTGCCTGTTAATCTGTTCATTTATGATATGAGTTTCGTTTGATTTATTAACAGTATAAAAAGAATATTACTGTTTGTGCAGTGTAGCATCGATCTGCTCTACTGCTATTGTATACCTTTCAATATTTGAACAAGAAATGAAAAATGAGAAGCTATTGATTTTCCGGGTTCACAGTTCCGTTTAGTTTTATTTAGAATTTCAAGTGACGGACCATTGTATCTGAAACAAGCTGTTCTCTCCCTAATGGTTCACGCGGTCCTGATTGCCTACCCTCTAACTTAACTGACTAACCAATAGCTGACCGAGAGGATCGGCCGACTGGAACCCTAATTGCTTCTGAGACTGATTAACTGATTCTGAGCCGTGGCGCCGGAACCCCGTGATTGCTTCCGAAGTGCTTGACATCTCGCAGATGACTAGCCACTGACTCCATTGATTGACTATCGCACCGCAATTGCACCATCCTCGTTTCTCGCTTTTATGTCCCAAACATTTTCGACCAAAGCTTGTCCTATCGTCCTTCTGGCGATTTAAACGGACAATTCATTTTCCTCGCTTTTTGGATCCACTGCATCGCCACGGTTTCCTCAATGAAGGAACAGAATACAATATTTTGTTCATATGTGGAATATAGAACGGTATGTAGAAATTAAGGGCATTAATCTTTTGAGTGGATCTTGTTATTTGCTCGGAGCGAGGTTCGGGGGTGAATTCAGTAGAGGTTAATGAAGTCGAAAAACGGAAGCGAATAGAAATCGCGCATTATCGGGCGTATCGGTGGCAGGCTTAAATAAGCAAGGAAATTTTAACGAGCCACGATGGTGGCGTGGGGGGCAGGTGGAAGGTGAATTGTCCGTGGCGATTCTTCGTTGAACGAGCTCTCGGTCGGAGAGAACCTCTCTCCGGGCGTTCAATTACCGATGAAAACACGCTTTTCCCGCAAGAATTTCCCAGCCACTGTCCCGTTGGCTATTCTCGGTCGGACACTATCTCTTTTGCGCCCAACGCTTTTCAGCGTGCCTTTCGCGTCGTGTTTGCCACGCAACCGTCGTCCCCGGCGAGGACGTGCACCGCGTCGCATAAAGATTCGCCTCCACCTTCGACGCCGCGACGCGACGCGACGTTGAAAGGAAGGTAAAGAGAAAGGAAGAAAACGGGCAGCAGCCGTTTTCTCTCGTGGGTCTCGTGCAAACAGTTGACTCGACACGGGCTAATTACGGCGGTCGGGCGACGGGTTAATTGCACGGACACGGCTTTATGTTTTTCTTTTCACTTTGTTTTCCTCTTTTCTCCGCGGCGATCGAACGCGACGCGATTTTTGTGCGGCCGCCTTTATGCTCGCGGCCCCGAAACCGGAAGCTGAAGGGCGTTTCGTGCCGTGAAAGCCGTCTCGACGATTTTCCAAAGGTATTGAAGCTATCGTGAAAGCACACGGGATTTGCGGCAAAGATTTTTCTGTAAACGGACCGTTTCCGTATGTGCAAGTTTTTCTACTATGTTCACAGAAATCAGGTTTCTAAAATTGCTTCCAATTATAATTTTCGTTATCTTATGTATGAGGTACGAATTAATACAAGACTTCATTTGCTTTGGTAATACTACGTGAAACGCTTTAATGATATTACATTCCATTTTACATTCCAATAATTTAATTTCAGGTTAATGTTATACATTATGTGCAGTGAATAACTGATTATTTTAATAATTACTCTGATCATGTTGCATTATTTCCAGTTGTGATACCAATTTTTAATTTATGCCAGTGTTGTATGTCGACGTTATTTAGTATTTAAGTTAGATATAGATTCCCCATCTATTTCTATATCGATATTTCATGAGTCTGTGACTTCACTTCTTAACTCATACCTGCAAACTTCACCTATCTTTGTACTTTATCCTACGTGCATTATTTAACTTTGTTCTCATCATCCTTTAGCCCTGATATTCGTGGTTTTACAAATCCTAATCCCTACCATTCAAACATGGAACCTATATTTTACTTCGCTTTTCCTTAATTCTGTGCATTTTATTTTCGAACTTCTTTGTGCTACCGTACGAATTATACTATTTTTAATAATGAATAAGTTAACGGGTGTTAAAGTAACGTGTACACGAGGTATAGCGAAGATTTATCGTATTAATCAGTCGGACTGTCTACGAAGTTCGTAGAACTTCGAGGTCTGCATTATCGTTTACTTGTACTACTGGGACGAGTTATACTAATTTTAATAAAGAATAAGTTAACGCAATATAACACGAGGTGTATCGAAGATTTGTCGTATTAATCAGTCGGATTGTCTACAAGTTCGTTGAACTTCGAGGTCTGGATTATCGTTTACTTGTACTACTGGCAACTGCAATAGAAGTCGAAACCTCTTGAAGAACAAGCGAAGACGGTTCGTTTCATCGACTCGACTAATCTAATTAGTCCCAATCGAGCTCGACCAGCCAGTGTGCGCCGCTCTCAGCGTTTCGGTTCTTGAACTTTTAGCAAATGGCTTGGAAATTAAACACACGCGTATTCCGAACTCTCGCGCTGCGAATAAATCGCGACGGACGTATGCACCACAGTCTCGTGATTTACGGCGCCAGTCGCTATAATTTCGTCTGCTCAAACATTCTACCGGTCCGGTTTCACGCCCGCGGGCACCTACGCACGCGTGCACACGCTCCCGGGGTTTCTGTTCGCGCCACCGCTCGTGACAAGTGACCAGTTCGCGTTTCAACGAAGATTGTTTCGACTGGTGGGACTTTCAATCTGTTACTCGAAGCTATCATACTCCGTTCTAATTTAAAAGATGGACATGCTGCTTTCATTCAATCCAAGCACCTACGTCCATTTATATTGATATTAAAAAGGACATCATTTGAATTCGATTAAATTATAATAAGAAAATTGTAGTAAGATCTAAAAAATTACGCAAGAACGAAGGAAGTACAGACTGTATGAAAATATAATACTTCGTTATCCTGCAATCAGTATGGACTCTGGAAGTAGTGCGTTTATAAAAATCGTCTTGGAAATCGTAAAGGGGGATTACAATGTACCTCCTTGCCATCGTTTCGAACGATCAACTCGATTCGGAACTCGACTGAAATGTACCGAACGTACAAAAGGTGGAAACGGGAAAGTCATTGTTAGTCAAAATTGAATTTTTGAAATAAATTCGTTCGTAAGTCCCGTAAAGGGGTGGCCGTGCGAGAATCCGAGCGGTTTCAAAGAATCCGGTAGAAAATATTCCTCGAGCGACCATTGTTCCCCAACATCCAATTGAACCCTTACAATTTTCCCGGTGCCTTTAAATTCCCACGGGGGAGCCGGTCGGCGGCGCGGCGTCGACTCGCGTATCAGCCCCATTGTTTCGTCAGCGGGAAATCAGAAGGTAACGCGAACCGCGGACAAACGGTTCACATGAAAACTCTACGAAAATTTTCAGTGCACCCGTTCTACATTCGCGAAGCCTTTCTCGTAACGCGACTAACTTTCGAGTTAACGCGTCGGTTTTGCCACGTGAAGCCAAAACTCGCGACAGAGGAGTCGTGTTTGCTTTTGTTGGAACAAATAATTTGCACTGGTTTAAAGAACCACGAAGCTTACGAGCGGTAGCTGTTGTCAGTGTCGCCATCGTTTTAACTTCGATATCCTTTCATGTATTTCGTTAAAAGGAAAAATCGTGGAGCAGATTTATTGTCGTGACGCAGTGTAGCACGTACAAGGCCTATTCCTTCGCAAGTTAATCCGTTCGCTGTTCGAGTGGGAGAGGCCAGAGTGGTGTGGCGTGGATTTTCGAGCTCGTTTAGCCCGGTGTCTCTCCTGGAAATATAGCCGGGTATACGTTCGTTTGTTCTACTGACAAAAATCAATGAGGCGAGAGAGCGCGAGGACGCGGGACAGAATGAAAAGAAACGAGCCGAGAGAGAAAGAGAGAAGGGCAGCAGGCATTTCCAGGACCGACCGCGTCACGGATTTACGACCCCGTGCTTTCGACACGGATAATGAATAGATATGTCAAAATTAGGCAAGCGGCGAAAATAATTCCAGCTTTTAAATTGGAACACGAGTCTTCAAAAGCATCGTCGCCGCTTCTAATTAACTAAGTTAATCGAGCATATTATCCGATATTTTGTGTTAGCGAATCGTTGCCGGTCGATAAATAGCCAAGAATTTCTCATTATATGTCCAATTAGATGGACGGTACAGTGGCACTTATTCTAATTAGGTCGAATGAATCTGAATTCAGTGGGATTAAAGAGGAACAATTTTCCAAATAACAGAAATGCATCTAATTTTAGTTCAGATGAGGTACATATAATACGTTGGAGTATTAATTAATAATAAGTAAAATTCCACAAATGAGAGATAAAGAATTACAGAATTTTTAATATAGTTCCAAGTTCATACAAATATAATTTTCGTTTAATACGATAAAAGAGAATTATTTCTTTTATAAGGTCTTCCTAACCATCGAGCATAAATTTTAGTAAAACCGACGGGCACGGTAATCGATTCGCGATAATCAATTCGTGTGTTCCGAACGGTGAACATTGGTAGAGACGATGAAAGAGAGATTAAAAAAAAAAAATAAAAACCTTCCTTTTTCAATCCATTTTTAATATTCCACTAACGATGACATGCACTTCGCTTGACGTTCCGGTGACATCGAAGTGAATAAAAAAAAAGAATTCGACATTGTTTCGACAATGATTTTTAATTAAATGTTTCATCGGAGGAAAAACTATATTCTGTGCGACACTTTGTATCGGGAGTAGCTCGTCGGAGTATTTTCGTACTTCATCACGTCAAAACATACGTAAAATGGTAAAAACCATTAAACCTATTAGTAGTTTATCATGCCGATAAATGATCGAAACGCGAAAAGCTTTGATCCGTATCCGATTAACACAAAACAGCTTTTTCAAAGAGCCGTTAACAGTTCATGGAAATAATCGCATGTATAGGAACTGCACACACATACCAGATATTACACTGAATACTACGCTTTGTATCCATTTATCCCCTACTAATTCTGGTTTCGTCGTTCAAAGTCCCGTTGTACTCTTTATGGGTCTTTAATTATTTCAATTAACAGAAGAATTACTATATCAAATGATTCGTGCTATAGTCTTTTAATCAAATTTCAGATAATATTTCAAGGAGTCTATGCAAATGTAATGGAAAAATTTGTATTTAAAATGAAGACTGAATTAAATTGATCAGGGAGAGAAAAGTTTGAATCGCGATCCCCGGTGGCGAGGCTGGTTTCAGTTTCGGGTCGTAATCCATTTTGCGGTTCTTTGTCGCGTCACGCGATCCACGGTGCTTTGCGTCGCTGTCCCGCGGAAAATATCGGGCAGCAACGAGCTCGTTGATGGCCTCAAACGATTAATCGTCCCCACCGAAAGCTAATGAACGACACAGACGTACCCGACGCGAAACTGGTCGCACCCCAATCATGCGGCTGTTTCGCTCGACCGAACACCGTCGATCACGCACACATGCGTGCTCCTCGTTATATTAGTTCATCCCGAAAACCAATACAATTTTCATTATCCGATCTCAACCGGGTTCCTGAACCTCGTGCGTTCAGAATTGAATCCGCTAGAGATAGAGCGGAACAGGGGGGGGTGGTAATTTATTAAAACTCTTCGACGCGGTCCTAATAGCGTTAAACTTGGGGAATTCCGCGCGATTCATCAGGTTCTCCGAGAATTAGTCGCGTTAACTTAGCGCTCGCCAGGTCTGGAAACTAAGTACCGGGCTTACGGCTCCTAGCGTCCTCGCGCGAGCTGGCTTAGAAAACTTTGCGATCTCTGCGAACGCATTGGGCTACCCAGTTACAAATCCCGTACCCTAAATTCAACCGGATGAAAACCAACGAATCATCGAACGTCCAGGATGAATATCTCAATCCGCGAACATTAGAATGACAAACGAAGCTGTTATGAGAACCGTAGCGATTTCGAGAATATAAATTCTCGTTCCAGGAAGAACGAACAATTTTCAGCCGCGGCGGTTATACTATTTCCGTTCTGCTCGATCACTCTTTTTACCTGCGACTCGCCCTTTGCCAATTCGAATCACATTTATTTGCGCCCTCCCCGATTCCATCCGTGCCTCGTAACGCGAACGGATGTTTGATTTCGACATAAATCGTCCATAAATCGTTTACCGTTCGAGGAACCAGACACCCATTGGCAGAATTTCATTCTTTCCGAATCTTCAGCGGCAAACATAAAAAACTGCGTTCTGCTTGAAATCAACCTTTCCCGTATCACCGAGGAGAGATTACTAAAGAGTGGCAGCCTTATGGGACCTCGCGGCCCCAAAACCGGTCTGCAATTTTTGACGCCCTATAGAATGAGCTGGGCCGAAAAGTAAGAAACACGAAGCAAAACTGACGTCGGTTCTAAACTGCATTACTGTGTCAGACGTGTTATCGACGAGTCGTCGATGCACCACTAACGAAGTAATATCACAAACGAAGTATACATAAGTAGAGATTGATCAATGCATTTCCTTGTGTACTGTCGATGTGGTTCTAGCTCTAATAGAGATCGAACGGGATTGTTCATAGTCCCAATTAGTTATTAAATAAGAAATGTTTTGCTATTATAATTTCTATTGTAATGAAAAAGTTATGAAATTATCCACAGTCATTGAAAGTATTATTCCATACAGTTTAACATAATTATGGTATTTTTATTTTGTTGAAGACAGAACAAAATTCCAGCTAAATCCACCACTAATGGAATGGAAACATTTACATATTCTTTTGTGCAAAAGCTGAAGTCAATGCAAGCTGATTCTAATCGTAAATGTAATTATAACAATTAATTGCATTCTGTTTCATATAATTTTTTTGCCGTCTGCTATCGGGGGAAGCTGATTTTGCTCACCCCGAAGTTGAAAATTTTTACTGTGGCATTACACTTATTCTTCTCGCATGTCTTTCATACCGTTTTTTTGACCTGCTCTGTTCCGAAACATCCGGAACAGGTAAAGTCCCAACACGGTCACAATTGGTAAGACGAGCATGGCGCATGCCATAAATTCGAGAAGGACAGTGCTCTCTTCACTTTTCGCCATCCGAGCAAAAGCGGCTTCCTCCGATAAGAGCCAGACCCATGAGAAGTTCACCGAGTATCTCAATCCCATCCTGTTCTATTTAAATATTATATTCGCAAAATATAAATAATTTTTACTATTCAATATCCTATTCTTAAAATTTGTTTGCTTATTCAAATATGTATACACNAAAAAATTATATGAAACAGAATGCAATTAATTGTTATAATTACATTTACGATTAGAATCAGCTTGCATTGACTTCAGCTTTTGCACAAAAGAATATGTAAATGTTTCCATTCCATTAGTGGTGGATTTAGCTGGAATTTTGTTCTGTCTTCAACAAAATAAAAATACCATAATTATGTTAAACTGTATGGAATAATACTTTCAATGACTGTGGATAATTTCATAACTTTTTCATTACAATAGAAATTATAATAGCAAAACATTTCTTATTTAATAACTAATTGGGACTATGAACAATCCCGTTCGATCTCTATTAGAGCTAGAACCACATCGACAGTACACAAGGAAATGCATTGATCAATCTCTACTTATGTATACTTCATTTGTGATATTACTTCGTTACTGGTGCATCGACGACTCGTCGATAACACGTCTGACACAGTAATGCAGTTTAGAACCGACGTCAGTTTTGCTTCGTGTTTCTTACTTTTCGGCCCAGCTCATTCTATAGGGCGTCAAAAATTGCAAACCGGTTTTGGGGCCGCGAGGTCCCATAAGGCTGCCACTCTTTAGTAATCTCTCTTCGGTGCCCGTATCGTCTTTATAATACCGTTACCATCTGATCGTAGGTAATTTTCACTCAGAAATGTAATTTGCGCGCGCACGTACTATGCCCAATTTGTATCGTTGATGCATTAATATGGTTTATCATGTGGTCCAAATTGCGTAGCTAGTTTTATAGTTATTACACGCAGAGTATCTGCTAGCCAGATTGTGCTATCGATTTCCGATCGCCTGCTCACAGGTATGCACGCTCTGTCGCGGCGTACCTCAAGCAGCTACAGTCAGCACGATACTCTGACTTCGTAATGACAACGCTTTTCAACGCGTTGATTAACTCCACAATCATTGAGCTTCCTTTTATCGTCTGACAGGATATATTGATACCGCACGCGATGAAAATCAGATGAAAATCTCTTATCGAAACATCAGACTCTTTACCTTACGATTTAATTTATTGTATAAGGCAATCAATTAGACCTTGCACACATGTATCAATAAATCTTTAATAATCGTGGTTGAAAGTTTGAAACAAATGCAGCCATGCTCGATTTAGACAGTTATGACACGAGGAACAGCTATTCATTCTGCTGAAACAAATCCATAAGGAGCTCACGTTGATAAAGTCTTTTTGGCACGGTTGTCGATTCTTTCCCGCCTCGATCGGAACGAATAAATATCCGGTCGTTGTACTTTCTGCTCGCCGCGTCGCGTCGCGTCGTGGGCAAAGAAAAATAGCGGGTGGTCGAGGCCGCCTCGTCCTTTAAACATCCGCGCCGTGCTCGATACTCCTGCCGGATAATATGTATGGCCAACTGTTACTCGCCGACAGGCATATCGCTCGCCGGTAGCAGCTCCTCCGAATAGATCGGTGTCCATTAGTTTGGACCCACGACACCCCCGCTGGGCTGAAAAATGCCGGCGACGAAACGCCGGGACGCCTTCCCTAAAAAAAATGAATATTACGCGGATTTATACGCGGTGGAACGGGCCGGAATAAAAGGGAAAACGCCGGGGGATGGAAAAAAAAGGCAGCGCGTCGACCGAACGAAAAGGTGGAAATAGGGGTGGATGGAAAGGAAAAAAAGGTACGCGGCATCACCGTGTCGGGGCTGGGTGTCAATGTATTTTCTCTTTTTTTTTTTCGTTTCTCCCGCCTCTCCCCAGTAACTTTGGACGAACATTTGCATTTGCACGGGTATCGAACCGGCAAGCGAACTTGAGGGTACCGGCCTGTGAAATCTCGAAATTTCCGTCACCCGTTTTCGGAACCTGGTCCGTTTTTACGGCCCCGCTGTGAACGGATCACGGAAAATGCGCGAGGCTTGTCAAACAGCTACGTTCAACTTTGTGACGAAACCTCGAAAAAGCGACGAGTCTGGTCCGACGTCCATTACAAAATAAATTTTCATAAATATGATATATGATTTTTTTAAATATCATATAACACATGAGATCCATAAACTCTACGTGCAAATAAAATATTGTTTTACATATACGTTATTAGAATTTGTACGTAAAGTAGAGAAGAACCAACCGTGAAGGCGTTCCGATTTATATTCCAATTGATTAACAAAATGTAATTAGAATAAAACGATGCTCTCTGTCGTTTTTAAAACTCAGCCTCGTTCGAGTAAAGTACCATCGAGACCAATATTGACAGAATTACCCGATCTACATACACATACACATTGTCATTGGAAAATCTCGTGAAAAGATCGTGGCGCGACCATATCAAATGCGATCAGGTTAATGGGATACGCGCCGCGCTGGCCGGATCGGGTTGAATTTATTAGAATCCATTAAATTGCTTTTTTCCACCGTCTCATCATTTCTCTCTCCTTCTCACTGCCCCTCCCTCCCTCCCTCTCTCCATCTTTCTCTCTCTCTCCTTTTATTTTTTTCACCGAGTTTCGTCCAACCGGTCGCCTGATGACGCACGAGCCACGCTGATTAACTATTCGATTTCCCCGGTATCGGCGGCCGAATTTCAATTACCGGATTGAACAGTCGGTTTTTGTAAACAGAGCAGGGAACGGAGGCGCGGCGCGGGGGTGGCAAACGGGCGGAGGTGGCTTTTGTCGACCGCACATTTACGACCCCGAGTATCGGCCGTGTCCCGCTTCGATTCGTCCTTGTTTAACTTTTACGCTAATCTACTTACAATTACAGGGAACCGACGGATTTACACCGAAACGATACATCCCAGCATCGCTTCGTTTCGACGCGACGGAGAGAATGCTTGCTATCGATCATCATCCCCCTCCGAAACTTCGCGATGCAATCACCACCCCAGTTATCGCGATTGATTTCTTCCACGAGAGACGAAGAGAAAGAAAGTGAGAGAGAGAGAGACGAATTGAAATTGCTATTCGGGAGTGTTTAGAGAAGCCCGGGAAGCAATATCTTGTCATAACTCGAAGAAGCTGCCGCGTAGACAACGGCCTCGGCGAATGATTCGTTATTATTGTAATTTACCCGACTGTTTTCTCAATACACGTAATTACCCTCAACGTTGACACTGAAAACATTTCTCATCCCTCGTCCTACAAATTTTTCAGACGTTTCATAACGGGTTTTGAATTACTTAGTTGCAGTTGTTTTGTAGATCAATTTTGTGCATCTACAATGTGAGAAAAAACGAAATTACGAGTATTATATAAAATTTATGACACAAATTTTATTCAATATTCGAACCAAAGTTAATTCATAAATTGATGAGCCAATAAATTTAATTATTAACCTAAATGAGTTTCATCATTAATGAGGATTATTATAATGAAATTAATAATACAATTTTTGCTAATGGTGACTGATGATCAAAAATTTAAATTGCAATCGCAGGAAATATTATCAGGTTACGAAACTTGACAAACCCTTTTGGAAACGTTAACAGGCTTCACTCATCGTTAGGGTTTGGTAGCAGAGTTTGTCGCAACGATGAAAAGGCGCGCGTAATCAGTATTCTCGTTGGCGTCGTTGGTTAATTCTCAGCCCACGCCCAGCGCTGTCATACTTGGGGATTCGAAAGGATAACCGAAGTTCTCCTCATATCTGTTAATTCGATTCCAGCGTACGAGTTTCCCCCGTCGTGAGCGCGAGTACGTGGCGAGGATACGTACGCGAAAGTTGGGCACCGACCGGAATCCGAAACTTTTACCTCTAATCGAGACAACGCGACGCAACAAACAGCATTAGCGTTGGCCGTTCCGTTTTCCGTTTTCATTTCATACGGATGACGTTCATCGTTGACTAACATGAAACATTTCCACGTTTCATGAGCAGTAACATGCATAAACCGAATATATGAAACTCAATTATCCGCAGGCTCAATTATTTATTATCATTCATTACATTACATTTTTTAATTATTAAATTGACAATATGAATCGCGAAGTGACCAAATATTTTTCATACAAAGTATATAGATTCATAAATTGATGAGCCAATAAATTTAATTATTAACCTAAATGAGTTTCATCATTAATGAGGATTATTATAATGAAATTAATAATACAATTTTTGCTAATGGTGACTGATGATCAAAAATTTAAATTGCAATCGCAGGAAATATTATCAGGTTACGAAACTTGACAAACCCTTTTGGAAACGTTAACAGGCTTCACTCATCGTTAGGGTTTGGTAGCAGAGTTTGTCGCAACGATGAAAAGGCGCGCGTAATCAGTATTCTCGTTGGCGTCGTTGGTTAATTCTCAGCCCACGCCCAGCGCTGTCATACTTGGGGATTCGAAAGGATAACCGAAGTTCTCCTCATATCTGTTAATTCGATTCCAGCGTACGAGTTTCCCCCGTCGTGAGCGCGAGTACGTGGCGAGGATACGTACGCGAAAGTTGGGCACCGACCGGAATCCGAAACTTTTACCTCTAATCGAGACAACGCGACGCAACAAACAGCATTAGCGTTGGCCGTTCCGTTTTCCGTTTTCATTTCATACGGATGACGTTCATCGTTGACTAACATGAAACATTTCCACGTTTCATGAGCAGTAACATGCATAAACCGAATATATGAAACTCAATTATCCGCAGGCTCAATTATTTATTATCATTCATTACATTACATTTTTTAATTATTAAATTGACAATATGAATCGCGAAGTGACCAAATATTTTTCATACAAAGTATATAGATATATAATTATCAAAAATACTGAAGAAGTGATACCTGAAAACAGTAATACGAGTCTGCTTTGGTTCCGGCCGATCCTAAGGGAACGCGTTTCCCTGCGTTTCTGATTTACTTCCGAGATTGTCTGCTGCTGGGTAGAAGTGAAAGCAATTTCCGCGTAAGATCTGCATCGACTATTAATCTTAGGGATCTCGAGGAAGCGGTTCCACTTCATTTTTTCCCTCTCGCCCTGCCTGTTGCGAAGGGCGTAGGAACTGATCAAACGGCGAAACTTTGTTATTAAGGTTTCATAATTATACATCATCTATACAGTCGACAGAAGCCGCATGTTTTATCCATTAGACAAGTGGCTTTTTGAACCAATCAACTTGTTTTGAATAAACGTCGGTCGAGGCACTCGAAAAAGTAATTTTCCCGTCGGGGAGGATTGCTGTGTTGACCGGCACCGGAAATTCCGCAGGCCTCTCCTTAGCTGAATTTTTCGTCTAGCTCGAGGGGTGGTTCGCGGTGGATCACGGTCGGATAAGGGGTAGCGCGTGCGAACCGAGAGTTGCGCAAAAGAGGGACAGAGAGCGAGCGAGAGAGAGAGAGAGAAGTTGGATCAATAGCCCCGTTGCCGCCTCACTCAATTCGCTCCCCCCTTCCTTCGCAGTGAATTTGTGCGAGTTCGCTCGGCAATGTTCATTAACCGAGAGAGGAGACCCTCTCGCTCTCTGTCGCCGCTCCTCCAAGCTGGCTAACTTTTAACCCGAATAACTTGCACCTTCGACACCACTGTCAACGACCACACACTGGATATCGACTTTACTTTACACCGTTACTCGTCCCTGTCGTTAACACCGGTCGCGACTTTTAATTTACCTTCTTGTGTCCACTCGTTCCCAGCCAGAGAATAGCTGAAATTTGACTTGTAGAAAATGTACTTGGACTGAGAACGCGCGGAAGGAATTTTGAGCCAACCACAATGATCTTATTCAAACTCGGTTAGTAACTATGTAGATTATGATAATTCATCTTTGAACTCCTTGTCTGAATGTGCCATCTCAATGGCAATTGACGATCACGAGGCATACGTAACCGGCAATTTCGCATTGTAACTGAATATTTCACTTGTCTTTGAATATGTTTCACTCTATATGAACTGAAGTTCATCGATTGTATTAGTAAAACCAATTAACCGAGGAATAAACAGGAGCTATAGAAAAGTGGGATGCGTTTTGATATTTTTAAATGAAATTTAATTATTCCCCATTCATTCTATTTACTCCGGTTTCTACAATGCACAGTCAATTTACCTACAATTCAATTGACTGAAGCTCAATAACCAAGAAATATGAATTATACTTAAACAAGAGAACGTTGCTAGTGGTTTAGCTATATTTCCAATTGATACAATCGAACCTTTCTATTTAGGGCAGTAATTGGACGTAGGCAAATGGATACGAGTGAATCGATTTCACGTATATATGTATCTACGTATGTAATATGTCGAAGTACGAATTCAATATCATTTTCTGACGACGTCCGGTGAAATTGGTCAGCACAGTGGTGATTAAAACAGTACAACCCCCATTGTAAGTGCGTGATTCCATTGACTCTGGGTAATTGCGGGATTAACAGTGAATTCACGTCGTGCAACTATACCACCGCGTCGAAGTTCTAAACATCGGATATCGGTGCGGTGCCGTACGGTAGTTGGTCCAGTTTGGAAAGCTGCGTACCGAGATTAAGCGCGGCGGAGCTCGGGACATTTTCAACTACACGTCGCGTCGCGAGTTACTACGTGTTGATCGTTCTCGGAACTATAATAGTTTCCGCTAATACCTTGCACCGTTACAAGCTGAAAAACCCAGATTAAAATATCCATAGTGTGTCGCAGACGTGCAGAAGATATTTTCAGTAATAATTAATCTTACAATTTTTTAATGTTACGAAATTATTAAATTCTTACAGTTCCTAGATTACCAGATATTCACGTATTAAAGTCAAACTGAAATGAATACTGAAAACGCTTTTTTTCCAGCCAATCTTTAGATTCAAGTTCTTATTACACGTTATTTAAGATTTCAGTTATTTTATGATCAATTTCGCACGAGTATCTGCGTTTTAAAGTGTGAACGCATTTGGTAAAGCTTGCAACCTTTCGGAGAGAGAAAGAAAGCCGTGAACAGGAGAACGTTTTAAGAAAATTGTCCTGCGTGGCGGAGTGCGGGTGCCTCGATTCGAAGAAAAGGGAAACACTTCAACGGTTCATTTCTTTCATCGTGACTTCGCACTGCCTCCCGTCCGTTTCCTCTCCTTTATTATTAAATACGCTCGCTATTCCCGTTTCCTTTATCGCATACCTGCTTCCGCTAAGTGGTGCTTAATAATGTAATAATAGTGCTTCGAGAAAATCTGTTGCGAGAGGAATGCGTGCGATTGCAGTAACAATGAAAGTTATATTGAATCCCAGCCAAAGGGAAGTATGAGAATTCTCGCTTAATAAACTGGAACGCCGAATATTTATAAGCATTGTTCGCAACCCTTTTTAACCGAGACAATAATTTGTTTTAAATACAATTTTAATCATTGTTTCGAATATTTATGAAACCGCGACGATTCAACCTCTCACTAAATTGTCAAAATATCTTCAATCACCAAGTAACTTCGCGTTCCGTCGATGACCATAAAACATCCACAGCAATTGATGAACGTTGTTTTGCGAATCGTGAAAATCGATGCTTACGCTCGGTCATCAATCCTTAATTCAATTGAGACGAAACTCGGCGTAACAACGACGCTGGAGTAAATAAAATCGTAAAATCGAAACGTTGAAAGAGGTAATCGCGGCCATTGCCTCGATTACTCATTCGCCTACCACCCTCCCCCCCGCGAACCGGACAACGACGATGTTACATAACGAGCAATTTTTGCGCGACCCGGAGAAAAAGTACCGCGAGAAAAGGCGGGCTGGGGGGCTTGGGCAGCGGGTCGCATTCAGCGGGAGACGATGGTGCTGCGAATAATTTATAGCGTCGTTCCACATCCGGCCAGTGCATGCGATGCATGCTTCGCGGAGAGGGGCACGCCACCCCCCTTTTAGAAGGGCGCGGAAAAGTTTGTCGAGGCGCACTCGTAACATCGATAACGGCGACGTCGTCCGTCGCACACGGCTCACTCTCTCGTTCATTTACGTCGCGACGGCGGAATATTCATAAATCACGACCGCGGCCGCAAACTACCTGTATGAACCCGATATATAGGCAGATATCCCCATCCGAAGTAATTATCTCTCGGCTCTTTGCCACCCCCGCGCCTCCCCCACCCCCCCCCCGTCGTCCACCATTAATTATAACATTCCGTTAAATAACGGGACACTCCGCCGAGTTTTATGACGCGTTTCCCGATTATTATCGCGTCGGCCGTCGCGTCACAATCAATTACGAATACGCGGAATTGTTAATTGTGTTGCTCCGCCGAGGAAAGTTTGCGCCAGCTTTTCCAATGACCGTTGCATTCATAGACAAGAACTGGAAACCAATTCGATTTAAAATGGACACGATTTCATCTAATCATCTCGTAAATCTCTTCAAACTCAGCAATCTAATAATTAAAGCGTTCTTGAAAGACAAAGGAATGGACGTGTTTGTCCGCGACAGGTGTAAAAAGAAAAGTCGTGCACATAAAAGGCGCGCCGCGCAGCTCCGGTGGACTCGGAAACGTGGAATTTCATCGGCGTTCGGGTTGAGGAGGGGGGTCGGGGGGCGCAAAAACCACCCTTGGTATTTACGCCCGACGTGATTCGTTCCGCGATTCGTGTAATTTATCGCGTCGCATCGCGCGTTCCCAGGAGTAATAGAGGAAGAGTAGAGCAGAACGGCGGTACCTATAGACGAGGGAGGAGAGGGGGGGAGGAAGAGCCGAAGAGAAGTCGTTTATTATTCCAGGGATTAATTTCCCCGCAAGAGTAATTACAGAACAACGGTTATTGAAGCGTAATGCCTGGCGTATGTGTGTACGTATGTATACAGCCGTGTACATACATATAAGTATGCTAATTTTCATGAGGCATGGAGCCGATGACAAATTGAAGCGAGTTAATTTGGCCTTGTTTCTGCGTGCTGTTGATTGGAATACAAAGGGAGTTTATTCTAATGAAGTAAACGCGTCTATCGTCGCGTGAAATTTATGACATCCCGCGGGATCTTAAAAATGTTGCTCGGATGACGACGAGTTCGTCGAACTCGCCCGCCAATTTGATCGATGAACACGGGAAGTCAAACGTTTCTTCGTTCTCGCTAGTTTCATTACGTTTCCTCGCAGTGGCAATCGCATCGAAATCGTACAAGCTACTTTTACCCCGACGTCTTCGGTCAATTAAGCAAATCGAAAAGGAGCTCGCCGTCCCAACCTCTGAAAAAGAAGCTAGTAATGAAGCAAGCAAGAACCAGAAGAGTTAACATTTTCCTGGAAGTTGGGACAATAGCCGGACTCGAGGAACTTTTTAATTAGGTAATTGCCTTCTCTATAACGTTAAAACGACTGGCATAGTTATTTTAACAATTTTCCAAACTTTCCGTTCAACAGCTCTTCTCTAGACGAACATTTATTTTTTTTTTAAATACTCAAGTGCAATTCGAGCTGATGTCCGAATTCCCAATTCTTATCGTCTTTCGGAAACGATTTGATCAGTAATTTTATAATCCATTCAAGAGACATGTTTTCTTAGACTCTTAAGGACTTCGGATGAACAATTATTTAAAAGATGTTTTTTATAAGTAATTTGTTAGTTTAGACAGAATTCGCAAGACAGGGACGGAATTCTTTTATCAGCGAAGGGTTTTCTTGTCCCCCGGAGCGATTGCGCGAGTCGTGTCCATCGAAAAATCTCTACCGAAACTCGGTCCGACGTCGCGTCCCCCCTCCACGTTCACCGCCCAACCCCACTTTCTTTCCGTTTCCCTCTGGAACAAGCACGTTTTATCAAGGGAGGATTAATGGTATTGTCTGCGAAGGAGGATCCAAGACGAATCGTTATTATCATCACTTCCAGCTGCTTTTCTTCACGGACCTCCCCCTCTCTTCCTATCGCGCCCCCGGGATTTAATGCGCAACGCTATATTTGCGCGTAACGATTCCGAGTGACGGAGTAATTGCGAGAAGAGGAAGATAAGCGGGGTGGGGTAGAAGCGGAGGCGTTGCCGATTACTTCGGCTGACTATGGGAACCGGAATCTCCTTCAAAGTAGTACAAGTTCGCGGCAGTTCCGGCTTAAACGGTACCACGGCTTCGCTAATTAGATAGTGCAGTTCGATGTTTACGCCTTAATCACCGGAGCAGATCTAACGTAACATGTAACGTTGCCCGTAAGATTATCATTTTTCCACGCGTCAAAAACGACTCGCTCGTTTATTGTATAAAATCAGATTTTTATCTTCATAAAGAGAACGCGTATAGTTAATGTGCTGTTGTAAAAGCTTTGTTCTTTAAATAAATTGTTACACATTATGGAACAGGAGATAACGCTTTGGAAACTTGTTACACGGTCACTTTCAGCAGTGGCATCGACACCGCGTTATCTCCTTAAAAATCGTTGGAGTAATCTGAAATTTTAAAAGCCGGCCTCAAACATTGAACAAGCCAATTACAAAAACTGTTAACCCTTGCACGACATTGTGTGCGAGCTTGGTATAACTCTAACGGTAACCGGCTCGCGGAATGAAAAAGGTGAACCAGGGCGTAAATTAAAAGCTCCGCGCTGGCTCGTTTCAAGGAAATCATGTTTCTTCCGTGAGAATTAATATCCACGGACCGTTTTACCGAGTACTATTCGCGATTTATTAAGAACCGTGGATTACGTTGAGTGTAAAACTGCTTGCTTAAACACGTAACAAAGCCAAAAGAGAATCTCTAACCTGAGACGCAACAAGAATTACTTGAATAATAAAATGCTACACTGAATAATAATATAAATTATTCATTTAACGTAATGTAATTCGAACAGATGTCGTACCATGCTTTTAATGAATTTCACGCAAAAGGAGAAATATTTTAATAGAACTTTTCTTTGATGGCATTACCCTTTAAATTGAAGCCACGGTTGCTCGTTTTAATTCAATTACGATCCTTAATTAAGTTCAAATACCGTTTGATACAAACGGTAATGAATTGCAGTTCATCGAATACTCGTGAAACGAGCCTCTATCGATCGAAATAGCAAATTCTTAGCTACCTACGAAACTACGTATGCGACTGTGAGGAAATGAAATTGCGCGTTTCCATTGAAGGGGATCCGGTAATTCGTTTCGATTTCAGTTAGAATTTCGCGAAGCGCTTCCCGAGGCTCTCAGCGGTTGCCGGAAGGTGTCAAAGGTGTCTCGTTGAATAATCAACGGACTTATCCCCGTAACTGAAATAAGGAAATTGCACTTTTTATTCCCAAGGAATCTCATTCACAATCAATGGAAGTGAGTAGAAAATAGAAAAACATGTGGTAAAGTTGTTTCGGAAATTAAATTGCTCTTTAGTTTTAGATAAGACTGTGAAAGATCACACACACAATTACTTAAATCAAGTTGTTTTATAATTTCACTGAATAAAAAATATACGAAATTTGGAAATATACATAAAAAGAAACAAGAATATATATTACAGTTATTAAGGATCATTTTTATATCATTCATACCGAACAACAATTACAAACCAACGTAATAATTTGTGCGAGCGCTATTTATTTTACCAGGAAATACAGTCAACGTTTGAATCACGTAGACCGTTTATTTCGTCGCGTTGTTATAATAAAATTACGAGTATCGGTAACTGGTACGAATGTAGTAACAATATGTACAATTACCGCCCGATGCATTCGTAACAAAACGTTCCCACTGGTCTACTTTGCGTTCAAGGCGTTCTTTTTCAGTTTTTTTTTTTTTATTCTTCCCCCAGACCCCACGCTCGGAAACTCGAACTTCACCGTTGTTGCGTTTGCACACGGGACTTTGTTCGATAGTACAATTAAACACAGCGCAGCGAACCGCCGGGTTACGGTTTTGTTAAACCGGGTCGGTGGAACAACCGGCCGTGAGTTACCAACGGCCCTCTCCTCGAGGACAAATAAATTAGAATGAAATAATTAAATTCGCAAGGCAAACGTTGCTGCAACTGCTGCTGCTGCTACAGTCACCGCGGCCGCTGTTGCGCGCACGCGAAATTATCGTGAAGTTAGATCGATTCGAAATAATTCACGGCCGGGAACTCGGCAACAACACGTTAGTTCGTTTTCGGACGTTTATAACACAAATTTCCGGCAAAGTTTCAAAGCCGAAGGAGTTTCTTACCGTTCCATATTTTCAGAAAAGTAATCTCATTTTGATATTGCTAAAAAGCACATACGATATCGAGTGTTAAGTTTTCACTTTTCGTTACTTAAACGAAGCTCCGTGTCTTTCGAAAGCTTCAACGAAGGTCCTCGTCGTTTCTTAAGGGGAGAAGGATTGAATAAACCGACGGGAGTTCAACATTATCGTCACCCGAGAGAACCAGGACAATTCCCGTTTCTTTAAAGAATTGTCAGCCAAGGTCTCCCGGGTTCGCGAGAGCTCTGTCAAGGGCAGCGTGAATATTTCACGCGGTTCATTTGCACTGACCCATTGTTCTACCTGTGCAACTTCTAACGATCCGGAATGGGTGACGAGAGAAAGTGACAGTCGCCGTTTCTAATTGTACATCTTCGGCTCGCGTTAATTCCCCCACCAGGAGAGGAATGAAGTTTTCAACCTGACCAAAGAAACTATACTGCCGTCACTATTCGCATTTAGTTAGCCCTCCGTGTTTCGCGCGCGACCTCCCTCGCTTTACAACCAGGATCCGGATTAACGGATTGAATAAATTTCCTCCTCGTAATGGACTCCGGCTGCTTAACTCGCTCTCTGTTGTAATGTTTCCAGCGTCCTTTTATCTTCTTGTCCGCTGTTTTAATGTCCGTCGTCGTTTCGCCGAAAGCGGTAATCCGAAATTAGCTGCACATGCTCCGTTTTTGTTTTAACGACCTGTTAGCTTGGAACATACGCGTTTCCACGAAATTTCATTTTATTCGACAGCCATTGTCTATTATATTTTCTCTTAACAATCAGCTTTATCATATTTTCGTTCCTATTGTTTAATGTCACTCGTTGTACAAGATGTTACATATAAATAAAGACTGATTTATATTTATAATTATAATGCTTAATTAAAATATGTATTTAGCAATCTTAATTAAAATTAAATTAAAACCTATTAATTAAAATATGTATTTAGCAATGTATGTCTGGCTAATGTGTATTTAGTGTTAATATGATTTATTACTTAATGTACAAGTGTAAATATCTAATATAGGTTCTATGGTGTATTAAGAGTTAGTTACTGTAATGGAACGCAATTGGTGACCATATAGCATAATATCTCGAAGATTTGGAGCTTACATTCTCACAGACATTAGGCAAGCTAGCCCTGTGGTAGCCGCGTTCAATGGGATTTGGAGCGTTCGTAGCTGCATTCCAATTAGCTTTAACAGGCTCGCTGGAGACAAAGCCAGAGAAACGTGGAGCCTTTAGGGTGGATCCCGTCTGTACCTACCTCGCTGTGATCAATCATCAAAGATGAGGCGTCTCAATGTCACTGTTTCATCTCCTTGGATGATGGTCCGATAAGCCTTCCTGATACGTCACTCGATACCTTATCTTATAGCAATAATCACATTTGCTGTATAACTATAATCAATTTTAAGAACGCTGCTAACAGTCGTTTATCAATTGTCGATTTTTTTATTGAATGTTCATACTTTGAAGGACTTATTGGTATCATTAATATCAGATTTAGTTTAAGAACAACTGCATAGATTGTAAATCGAAGATTAAATCAATCTTACCATTCGTTTCTTAACACATCTTGCGCGGGAAGCGACTAAAGTCGTTTTGCGCGGATTTCACATCTTGCGCGGGAAGCGACTAAAGTCGTTTTTCACGGATTATTGATGGATTATTGTTATCGATGGGTTTTTGTGATGATTTTACAATAAGATCAGATAGACATGAGTTGCAGAAATACAAAATGTATGTGCGTCGCAGCGTCGACAATTGTAGCGGCGATGAAACGACGCGTTGATCTTTAATTCGAGAAGGTTTGATGATGAAGTGGACTGTATAACAAATTGTTTAACACCAATATGTGTTTTCAATCACTTTAGTTTATTTCCAAAAAACTGTACAAACGAAATGCTTTACTGCTCTGTGTGTTTTCTACGACTGTCTGACAAAAAGTGTCTGGTCGGCTCGCTGCGTTGCTTTAATACAAAAAACTACTGCCAATGCCGCACCAATCGGAGGGCATTTTGGCAAAGTCTACTATGGACGCACCAATCGAAGGTGGAGTCATTGTGTTTTCCAGGTAAGTTGTTGTGCAGCTAGTGACCAGATGTGGGAGAGGAAAGTTCGGAACCCAAACGGCTTAAGAAGCATTACGGTCATAAATGTCCGAAAAAAATACTCAAGTTCCGACATCTGGCCGCTTGCTAAATGTCCTTAAATGACGGTCGTTTACGAAATAACACAAAAGGTGCGTTGCAAGAATGAATTCCTATGAATTCGTTTTGCTGACGCGATTACGTTGTAATACGCTAATGATTCGAAAGAAATCGCCCGCTACACGGTAAGGGTTTGGCGGCAAAGTGCCCGCGCAAGATGTGTTAATATGAAGTGTCTTAGTGTAAAAAAAATTCCATTTGTAATTATTATGAACAAGCATACGTGCTTCGTACGAACGATTATTACAGAAAGAAGTTCCATTTTCTGTGATGATCCAAGGATCAGTCGATGGGGAAGGGCGAGACGTTTTCGAATCGTGATCGAGCATCGATTTTCGTCGACGGAACGGGATGAAGGGCTGCCGCCGCCGCCGCCACGCTGTTCAAAATCAATATGCAATTCGCGAAACGTAGTCCGCGGCCCCCGAATACAATTGCATCTGGCCTCACCCCCGGTTTCGCGGCGAGTTTCCCCTCTTGAATCGAGACCAGACCGTATCCACACCCCCGCGGCGCACCCTCCTTTTTTCACGAATATTGGATTTCGAGCCGGAATGGCCAATGCGATCCGATTTATCCGTGTTCCACCCTCACCACGAATCCTGCGCGGCCTCCTCCCCGGCGCGGCATAAGCTCAGTCAATTCAATATGTATTGCGAAAATCGGAAATTATACGGTAACACGCGTATCCCCTTTCCGACTTTCTTTTGCGGCTTCCGCGAGAATCCGCCGATTACCGATTCCATTCGGCGGGGAATTGAATCGTTATCGATTTCGCAGATTTTCGAGAATACCGGTTGAACGTTAGATACTAACTCCTCCTAAAAGGATGATTCCAGGGAAATATTGTCCGCCACTATAAAAAGATTGCCGAAAAAGGGGTGATACGAGAATTTCCCTTTAAACCACATTCACCCCGGCGGTATCTGAACCGTTCCTACGGGCTATAAATCACTCGAAGGTGATCCGAAAGAGTGGCCAGAAGGAGAAACTCGCGGTGCTCGATTTTGTTTTTCCGGCACGCCGGTTTTCCACGGATTTATATTTCAACCACGGTGGGAGTCTTCTCTATTCGTATGTAAAACGAATCGGCGAACGAGCATATTTTTGCGCGATCAATTTCGGTGCAGCTCAGAAAATCAGACGATCGACCGAGATGCGAGATACAAAATGTTTCTTCAGTAAATTTGGAAGAGGATAATAATTCTCACTAAACTGAGGCATGGCTTTAAACATTAAATCTCGTATTTCCGACAAGTGCAGAAAGCGTGTAAAAAATGTTTCTCTAAAAAAAAGACGAGCTTTAATCCTACAAAAAGCTGAGAGTGAAAAGTGTTATAATTTTAGATACACGCTCTCGGAGTTATCAGTGGTACAAAGTCACATCTGAAAAAGTTAAATAAATATAAATGTCTGTATCGATAAAAGTTTCGCGCGATGGAAAGTTAAAAAATTCGAAATGCCTCCAGGGATTTTTCTCGTTTTCATTAACACGGTGCCACCTTCTGGAAAGAGCTTTCGGAAGTTCACGAAAGGCGAGGTTTGTTAGATGCTCCATCGCACGCCCGACTGTATTAAACTGGTTTCATTTTAAGAACACCCACGCCATTTCCCGAGTTTCATCGATTTTATCTGGAAATAGCTTGCTGCTATTGGTTCGACAGTTCGTTAAATAATAAATAATTATACTGTGTTTAATAAGTCAATATTAATTGACGAATTAATTTCTACCCGATATTTCAATTATTTTGTTTATACAATCTCGTTTCGTTGATAATCTGTGCTTCAATATTTAAATTTATGGTATAATGCGTATTAACTGGTTAAAATTATTTAGAAGAGAAACGATTTCATGTTGTACTTTATTTCGCTCCCCATCGATCTCACGAAATTTCATCGGAGAAGGAGGAAAGGCCGCAAACAGAAAATTCTAAATCCGTGACAGAAGTTTATCCCCTCCAACCATAGAAAGGGATAAAGCAGAAGTGATCGCTCGAACGTCAAGGCGCCTATGATCGAGCACGCTTCCGAGGAATTAAGAGCCTCTTCCCGTTTCCCTTCAAGCTCCGGCTAGCCATAAAATTGTACCACTGACAGCATTCGTTTTCTATGATGCTAATAAAAATCCCATTGAAACAGAGAATGTATTTTCTAACTTAAACCACATATTAGCTAAAACTCATCTATTTGATCTCCAAATCGGAGATTAAAGTTGAACATCTCTTTGGTTTAAAGCATGATGTAAAAACATAAGGTTTTACATTTAAACATAACTATACTTAACATAAATATAACATAAATATAATATTAACTTAAAATAAATATAACATTTAAACATAGACTATACACTTNAAAGGTCCTATGCAATTTTCTCGTATCTCCAAGGGTTTAGGAGTTATTGAGGAAAAACGAAATTTTTTTCCAAAAGTTCGCCGTTTCGACGCTGGGATGGTCGGATTTTGTCAACATCAATAAAACGCCATATAATCATATGTAACTCATTAAATATCGAAATTAGAAGAAGAATGCATTACTTTTAATTATAGGAAATGCGTTTTTCTAAGGTACATAAACTTTTGGGATTGACTATATAGCCAATACATCCTTAAGGTCAAGGTAGAAAGCATACATATAGAGAAGGTTGAGGGACGTAGCACACAGACTTGAGTCAAGTTGGAACGATATTATGCACGATATACAGCCGTGAGTCGCGAAATCGTAACTAGGGAAAATTCAATTTGACAAGCTACCGTGCGAAAGTTATTCGGATTTAACGAAGCTTATACAGTGCCCCGAAAAGCGTAAACGTTAGTTAAATACCGGTTTAATGGAGCCACTGTTACATTACTTTAGTGTCGTAACAGCTTAACGTAATTACGTTATATTTAACTGTGCAAATCCAGTTAAAACGGTAAACCTCACTCGAAAAAGGTATTTTCGAGAGTAAGAAAACGAACTGTTCGGGTCGTTGTTCGTTTAATTAGGGAGCTCGGCTACTTGTCAACGAGCAAACCCTTTTTTATCGCGTTCAGCACTGGAGAAGACTGGGGAACAGTTTCTGTAACTGGTCGGTTCCGCAGGAGCCACAAATACAAATGGCTAAACGTTCTTTCACATGACTCTCGGCGGTCAGATGTGTTAAGACGTATCCATGGCGTCGCTTTTAACACTCCTTATATATCAGGATTACCTAGTCTACGGTCCTCGAATAAAAAAGACCGGCGAAGAAACACAGGCGGAAGCTTGTAAACCTTTTGGTATCGAGCCACCGCCGGGTTCTCGTAAAAGCGAAGAAATTTATGGGGTATGAGCCTCGTAAACGGGCCTTCTTCCTCTTCTTCTGCGTCTCCTTCTACATTTTTTTTTGACAAATGTCCCTGTCCAAACTTAGATCTTTACCAAACAGAATTATTGTGCTTCTTAAATCGCATCGTTATTTATAATTATATCGAAAGAAAGTAGAAAATTGAGTAGAAATATTGTTGAAAAATTTAATAGAATATGGAAACCTGTCGAGAGTTCATCGGATGATGGAGTGCGACTGTTTGACTAATTTGTCTGAGTCACGAAGATACACACTGTTTGAATCTACTGAGGAATGTATTCGCGTTTAATGCATCCATAAAAATCGGAGGGACGCTATCTTTTTATTACTTTAACGTAACCTATGTGTCACTCGCAAAGCAGGAACGATAGGTGCCCGTACCACCGACTATTTTACTCAACCGATGAAAAATAGGATAATAAAGAAGTCCTCGATGGAATTTTTAAAGCGGTTGTCGGCCATAAATTAGGAAAATTAACATCAACCTATCAAAAGTCGTGGAAAAATTTATCTGCCTATTTCAGTACGTAATATAAGACAATTTAAAAAGTGTTAAAAAACGAAGAACAGTATTTTCGAGCAGAGGCGCAGGGAAATAAGCGACAGGAGGATATTATCTACCGTGTAACGTTATAAATCCAAACTGTCGTGGCGCCGGGAATCATTGCTCACTACAAGTTTTTTTTTAATTTCTCTCCCGTGCGTTGCGTGTAATATAACCGGGGGCTTGTTCGCGTCGAAACGGATACGTCAGACGCAGCTGACGTGCTCCCTATTAATCTTAAACAGCTGAAGATTTTCATACCATCTTCCATACCCCCGGGAGAATAAATCAGACGTATTTCCGGTACGGAATTCGCTGCTACGGTTTCCCAGTGTCGATAACTTGTCTACCTCTTACATCGAATAAAGTTTTAAGAAAGGGGAGGGATACGAAACTTGACCAAGTAGCTCTGGAATTCGACGGGTTTCGTTCGCCTCGAAGCTAAAGACTCGTGAAACGAATTCGACGAAGAATTCGACTTATCCGAACTCGAAACATCTTCTCGCGTTTAAGTATAGTAAATCGTTCGTGAGCCGCGGACTGATTTCGAGCTTTGTGCACCACGGAGTTGGGAACTTCCCGACCATACCTGGTCAAAGGGTGCGCGGTTTCCTTCCTTTATACGCGTAGAATCATAATAGAACTTTTCTTCTTCAATTTCAATACGAAATATTCTCCTGTGATATTATCTGTTTGACGATTCGATTCTTTCCACCGAGCGGACAATTTGTTTCTATTAATATTTCGTAAAACGTTTTATATCGAAAGGAAATTCTGTACGAACAGTTCGCAACCTGTAAAAAAATAATCCGTGAGTTATAACAAGCCTTCATTCGAATTTCATTCGTCGTTCAGCCAATTGATTCCACAGGGACTGATGAATGCCTTATCCGGGAATGGTTTTTCGAAAAGCGGGCAGGAAAGTTCGAACGTCGGGGCGGTGTAAGTTCCAATATGAACGTCGATAACCGTAATTTCATTATCGAAGTTTCCCTTCTACATCTGGGGAAGTTTCGGCGCACTTTGGCCGTGTGAGAGAGAAAGAGAGAGAGAGAGAGAGAGAGAACGGTATATACATCAAACCGCCACGCCACGGTGTACGTCGAAACGGTACCGTGCATCCTCTCCTTGGCTTTCTCTCCTCGACGTCTGCTTTGCATCAAGCCAACCCATAGGGATTTCGCGTCGTATAATAAAAAGAATTTGTCCAAAGACTGAAGAGATTCGTTGTTAATTCAATGTAAAATTAGATAGGAAGCTGTCTTGCAATCTGCGAAAAGACGTACATTAATTAAATAATTAAACGCCCGGTTGAGAATAATTTGTTATCTTTCCATTTATCGTAACGCAACGTAACTTCGTTTCCCGGTTATTAATACCTTTGAATCGTGCATTCCCGGTTTCTCGGCACGCTCGCTTGTAACAGTGATCGCTTAATTGCGTGACCGGTAGACGTCCCGAAGGGAATCGCGATTTCTGTTCGAGGATAAAAGGGAGGCGAAATGGCCGCGAGGGCGAATCAACCGCGGGTAACGAAGTCTTTCCCCCTCGCGTGCCTTTTTCCCGACGCCTCATTAACATACTTATTATACCGCGTTAATTACGGGCCTGCATTTACCCGGCCGTACACTTGCCGCCCATCCCGTTCCGGCTACATTTCCAACGATCCCAGCTCGAGAAACCGGGGATTGCGGTCGACCGAGATCCGACTTTCCTCCGGCTACCACACCACACCGAAACGAATTAATTCCTCGCGCCTTCTCGTCACGCGACGCTTCCTGTTTTGTTTCAGCTTCGAATCTCGTTTCAGTTCGCTTAAGTAACAATACTTCCTTGTAGCATTCCTCATACCGAGATCGAGTCAGCGAATAAAATATGCCAAAGACAAAGAGATGTCTGATTTCCATAGTGAATATTTCAGAACGAGCTGCGGTAACATATAAAACCAAGGACGCTCCGCTTTGCTTTGCTTTGCTGAATTCGTATGAACTCGGATATATCCCCAGGAAAACTTCTTAAGGCTCTTGTTGACTCGATCAAAAATAGAGGAAGGATTCTTTCTGAATCGCAACGGGATGATAACATTGATATACATCGAATCGAGCGGTAGAGAAGTCTAGAAGACTATTAGTAAAGTGGGTAGCATCTTCGAAGAGGAGAGCAGGATCGTTCGAAAGTCCCGCATGGAAAATCGTGGATTCTTTCTGGGGAAATAGTGGAGGAAGACCGAGGACAGGAGAGCTCGATAGCTAACGCTTTTACCTGTAACGAACCGCGCCCAGCGTCGAATCTCCCTCTCTCTCTCTCTCTCTCTCTCTCTCTCTCCTCTTTTGTCTACGGTTAATTTCGCGTATCCGCCACATTTCACGTTGCCTTGATGATTCAATTTAGGAAACGATCAGGCTAAGAGATCCACGTATCTTAAGAGGCTTGAACGCGGCTCCCTGAGAGAAGAACTAGTTTCAATTAGATTACGGATGTCGTTCGGAAAATCGATACTCTTCCAATTCGATTTCGCTTCTCAGGCTTGGATATTTTCAACCAAATAAGGAAGTGCATTATGTATTTCTAATGAAACGATTTTGGTGATCATATAAATTATTCTTTTATTATACTTATACTATATTTCCAATAATTAAATAAGAAAATCATGTGCTTGTTATACATAGAGTAAACAACATTCGATACTTAAAAAATTATAGGAATACATATTAACATTTTTGTGAAATGATATTTCTGTAACGACTTGCGCGGCACAGAGTAACATGATTTTTCAACGCGAGCTCGCTGACAAGCGTTCGACGAGCCACCATTTCCCGAACAAAAGGGCCGACCATCCATCTCGTTTCCGCGGTGTTTCACCCTCGATCGATCGATAGATCGTCTTACACTTTCATCATTCGCGCGACGCCTCGCCTCGCGCGTTTTCCAATCGGTTTACGTTTCTCCTTTCCATTAGACGCGCTTTATCACCGAATACCGTTTTTCTGCAAGCCGTTCCCGAATATTTTTCAACGTTTCATTCTAAGGATAAACGGCCTCAAATCAATAAGAAAAACTTAATTTCATCGCATTCGTCGAACAGCATGTGAATAAATAAATTGAAAGTAAATTTATTTAACAGCATGTAAACAATTAATGTTTAATCTGTCAAATCGATCTGCTATATTTTTTATAACTAATTTGTATAACTAGGCGTTCATTAATAATGTGTTCGCGGATAGGCGAGAGAAAAAAGATAAATGCTGGTCAACAAATATGTAATCATCTGCTCAAATCAATTAACCTCGATAAGTATGGATCAATTGGCTAATTAATGAACGGTGGTTATCGCGAACGGTGTCGACCGCCAATCGGATTCGAGCGACCCGTTTAATAACCGGATTATGGCTGCGTCTCGCTAGTATTCCGCATCAATCATGTTTTCTCTGTACACTATAAATTCCTATTATTATCATCGTACCTTGCATTTGATTCTTGTTCTTTCAGGTTTACCACTCTTAATTCATTGAGTCAATGATTCTTTTCAAACAGATACACATTCTATTATTATATAAAATATCAGAAGTATTTTCTAGTTTCACAATGCAGATAATAGTATTGTAAAGAAAGAGAATAGGAAACGTTAACAAAAGGATGTTCTGATGGGAACGTGAAAAGAAACGATCCTAATTATCCGGCCAATTAGCTGGGACGAGGCGCGGTTTCGTGGATTGTAAGTAAACTCGCGTGTTCTGGACACCGATTCGTTGGCTAATAAAATCAACAAGCGTCGGACAGGACGGAACGCGACGAAGGCAACGATTATGGTCGATAAATTATCCCTATCGTCAATCAGTCCCGGCGTAATGTGTATATTCCAAGCCGGACGATGATCGATTGTGCCTATTTACATGCTCAGTTTGTCGATGGACTCCTGTCATTGTGACGAGATATCGGTCGGTTCCTGTTGTTTGCCATCGTGCTGCCGAGCTTCCCGTTCCTTATCATCAATTTCCATCGCCACGTACCGCGAGACACTTTTCCAATTTTTCGATGCCTTCTCTCTCGTTCTTCATACGTGAGACAGGACGACACTATTTTCGATGCCCTTAATAACTAATAAGATCAACCACTTATTTTAATTAATGTTATAATATTTATTTGATATAATAATTGATTTCTGAACTTTTGAATAATCCATATTCTTCGAAATTTATAGATTGACAGGCGGCAGTAATTAACGCAAGCGCAAAGCTTCTGTCGCGATAAGAAAAACGTCGCGTCGCAACGAAGCGAAGAAAGCCGCAATAAAATGGTTCCAGCTTTTTTTCTCCGCGCGGTACGAGTAAAAACAGCGCCCATTGAATATTCATTGGCGCATTTGAATTCATTCGGACCCGGTTCCCAATTCCTTCCCATCCTAGTTCTTGCGGGCGGACGACGAAGATCGACTTGCGTTGGACTGATGTAACGCCGCAATGCTCGAAACAAATCCCATCGAACCCGGTGCAACGCGGACGGCGAGAAATCAATTCCGTTCCGAAACAGCCGAGGCGAGGGCTTCGAGTAGTCCTGCAATTCTCGTTGCTCGATTGCCGGGGAAAAACAGTTTCGAATGAATAAACGGTAGACCCACGGAACTTTCACCCCTTCTGTTAGTTCGCGAATCGACCGTTTCGAAAAAGTTTCTACCCCTCGACGTTCAACCAATCCCCCTTTTTCACCCCCTCGAACACTGAGATATTACCGCTCCGTATACAGGGTGTATATTGTAGTGTGCCTAGCCTTTCAGCAGACTGTTATTTGAGATTGGTGATGAATTTCAAATTTTAAGCCAACCTCGTTTCAAACTTGCACTCCATTAAATCCTTCAGTTCGTTTAGTATCGTGTATGGCATAACGAAGTTGAAAGTTCATAGTTTCATTTATAAATGTCACGGTAATAATTTTTTATTTGAAGTAGTCGTTGCCATAAATCAAAAGTATTGAAAATTATTTGTTATTTTATGAAACATTAATATCTGCGCGTACCAAAGAATTTGTGTGCTAAACTTTGGATTGATTGACAATCTCATTTTCGAGATATTGTCAGTCAAAATTCGGTTACTATAATCTATCATATGGAGTAATGGCATTGGCACGAGAAAAATATCTTCCTCCGTCTATTACAATTGATCGAATAATGACAAATACTTGAAAAATATGATAAGAAGTATTATCCTAAATGTTGTCGTTCTATCATTATTCACGTCGACTATGAGAAATAGACGTAGCAACGTTCAGTTCTAAAAAATCGACACAAACGGGTATATAACTTTTTTTCAATTTTCTCATTTTATGGAATAACATAATAATCAAAATTCATGTTTTATTAATATGTAGATTTTTAGAACAGAAGAAGTCTCGTATTTGCAGCTGTTCATTTGTAAATCTTATTTTGATTAACATAGTAGGACAACAACTACCTTAAGAACAAGATTCTATCTGTGATTTTTCCCTGACCTACCTTCTGCACGAAATATTTTATGGAGATTTTTATGGTCGGAGATATGTGAAAACGTGTACACTCTATATGAGACTGGCGAGTGTTTAACCGGCGAATACGACGTCGAACTTGGAAACGATCGATTCTCACCCTTGAAACTCTCCAGTTCCCTTCCGGCCGAGGCTGCTAAATAGCAGAGTTCCCTCCTCTCAGCCCCTGGTACCATTCACTTCCGGCGCATCAACTGCGCGTTAAGGGTAGTTAAAAGTCGATCCAGTCCGTTAAAATGTTCGCGTGCACGGTGAAATTGTTTCTCCTTTCTCTTTTTTTACCTGCACGTCTGTAATTGGAATCTATTTAGCGTTAGATTGGTTTGTTCGTAAAATTGTTAGTGGTCAGATTGTTTAAAACTTTTTTCTTAGATTGATTGAAATGCGTCCGATGTTGTTTCGAAGATGTTGTTACTATTATGTCGTTACTGTCTTAACTAATATTGAATGTGATCGCAACGGGAAATCATTCGGATAATTGCATTTTAATAAATTTTAACACGAATATAGAATCATTTCTATTGCATGGAGAGGAAACCTGATTCGGGTAGCCAAGAATAAAGACGATCCGATACGAAATGCCAAAGCCGATTTTGACAGATCCAGAATCAGCGCATAGCAACTCGAATTCGCGGCGATACTAATAGAAGCAATCGATCAGTAGCAACGCGCTAACGCGCCGATTGGCGGTGATAGAAGATAACGCGTTGTCTTTGGAAGGAGTTAATGTGCACCCGCGTCGATTCGATTGATTCCAACCGAACGCCCGCCTAGCGAATGGGAGACGTTTACCCGTATGGAAAACCGATGAAACAAATTGGATCAGAGTCCAATTAACGGCGGCCAAAGAGAGTCTCGTGCCGTCGAAACTCGGCGATTTGTTTGAAAAAATCGACAACTCCTTTTATCAATCGCGCGTCCATCGACTCGTTGCGATTGAATCACGACAGCCTGATTTTTTTTTTCATAAATGAACGCCGTAATCTGTCGATTTTCAACAACGTGGAGACATCATGCGTAGGACGGAATCGAAATTCCCACTGATGTAAAATATAAAATTAAGGTTTGTTAACGAGTCTCGCGAAATTAGCTGATTCCTCCACTGAAATTTATCCTCGGCAGGATATCGGAAATTGCCCGCCAACATTATTCACCGGATCCAGAAACGAGTTATTGAATTTTTTTATATTATCAGCGACGGTATCGCCGTGGCCAGCTAGGCGCTACGTCGTTATCGATTACACATTCTCGGTACGCGTTATTATCATAAGTTGGTTCGCAGGAATTTATTAGCCGGTTATCGTAAAACGAGCTAGCGTCCCTCGTTGAATCAATTTTTCACATCGCCGGGTCGCAACGACAACGTCGAGAAGTCCAACTGATTCTTCCGTTCGCCTTTGTCAACTATTATTCTTTCCACTTTGAATCCTCCTTAATGGCGAAGTTGTAAGTCTCGATCCTCGAACGCTGGTGAATGACTTCTGAGCTATTGTTAGATTCTAGAGATAATATATTGATACAAATATTCGTTCAACAATTCTTCATTCTATTTCATAACTATTTTATTGACTAAATCGATCATAAAGAGACCCCTTGCAATTATTCAACGTTGTTTTCCTTATCATTTATACGGCGAGGTTACGCGCGTTCATCATCCCGTGAAACGCGAACGATCATCGCATTTCAAATCCAGTCATACATTTTAAGCCGGTTGATTGGGTCGTTAATCGATCAAGAGCGGTTGTAATACGTCTTCGTTCGTTGACACCGAGCCGGTTTCTGGCTCGTATGTGATATTCGAGGTGATCGGCGTGGAAATCAATTACTTTAATGAAAATATTTGAACTGGCCACCGGACCGATGTGGAAATTCTTCTCGATGACTCTGCACTTTGGGACACGAAGGGAGGGTGCGAGAGGGTGTCGTTAATGGAAACTGAATATTAATAACGCCCGATGCCCTGTAACTCTTACCTGGGGAAACCAATTAATTTATCGAGAATAACCGATTCTCTCCCTCGATTCACTCGTTTAAATGTTTGTACCACTAGCCGCTGCGAGGCCCGCCCGGAAGTCCGATAGGACGCGTGCTTTGATTTATCGGAATCGAAGCGGATACACGACGAGCAGCAATTTGTTTCCAGCAGGTACATACTTCCCTTCGCTCTACCATTTCATTGTACGAGCCAGACTGATTCGTTTCATTTGCCTATGCGAAATTACAGTTCGCCATGTGAAAAAGAACCACTTCTATGAAACAAGCTTTTATGAAACAGTTGTATGATTTCCAGGAGGAATTTGCGGTTACCGTACAAATATAGCTCACCGAACCTGATAAAGCATCTTATTATACTAGTTTGACGTTTCAATTTTCTGCAGAACGAGCGGAATTCAGCATACGTTGCTATAAAAGATAAACGCGCTATAAAAATACGCTAAAATATAGTGAACGCGGGGAGAAGAAAACGGCGTGAAGCATTTCCCCTGTCCGGTCCTAATTCGGAATTTGTGAATGCCTCGACGTTTCGCGCGATTTACGGTTAATTCGAGGCTCCAATATTTGTCAGGGCTGGACGAATTCAAAGTGGTCGCTGCCGCGGCAGGAAATTTTCTCTGCCGGCGCAAATTGACGAGCGGCGGCGCCCGTCACGCGGACACGTATCGTTTAATATATTCTAATTCGAATTTCGACGTTTCACCGCCCAGCGAAAGCCCGGCCAGCAACGAAACGCTGGCCTCGTATCGAGCGTTTTTCTCATCTCTTCGTGTGCATCGATGCGATTAGAATCCGGCAGCCCAGTTTGCTCGTCGTTTTTAATTTTTAACAGGCGCTGGAAATATCTCTCCTATTTCTCTGGCCCGTGGAATTAAATTGTCGATGCACGATCTCCGTTTTTAGCCGGTTTAATGGATTTATCATTAGACGTCAGGCGTCCAATCGAGACAAAAGCTCTTGCTTCCGATTGTTTTATTTTCGCTTATTTCTCGTCTCACTCTGCAATCAACGATAAGCCTAGAAATTGCTGATTGACACGAAACCCGCGCATTAAGAGAATTCCAACGCTTCCTCGTTCTATTACATAATAGCAAGAGGTTCAACCAGTATTCCAGCTGTTTTCCTACCTTGATTGTAGATAATTACAATTGTCGCCATTCCTGTCTCAACGACTTCGCTTAACATATACACACACACACATACGCGTATACAAACGCGAAGAGAATACAGAATTTCTATTTTCTTCAATTCCTGCAATTTTCTGTATGCGTGTGAATAACTATCGTTTGAAGTTCGACAAAAATTTGTTGATCACAATTCGCTTTCCAATCGCGGGAGCTGTCCATAAAAAATATTGAATATTGTGTCTAACGAAATATATGAAAGCCGAGACTTTTTGCTGTTCGCTCTCAGTTCGTAGATCAAAATGGAACAAACAACGCTCGACAAAGAACAAAGCCGAAGCTCCCGCCTATATCTTTGCCCTTTTTTCTCCGGAATATCGGGGAGATCTGTGCAAATAAAATCCAATCAATCGGCTGCGAAGAGCAAAGAGGTCGGCTATAGACGGTGCGACGGCATGGTACATGTTTGATCGGTACGCCCCCAAGTGATCAAGGATAACCCGTTTACCGTGATTGTTGGGCAAACAACATCGAGACTTTGGCCTTGGATATAATGAAGCATACGTCGAACGATATTCAAACTTAAATACGTCATAATATAACGTTCTATTTCATATCATCTAATCAATAATATAAAATTGTATACACACATAATATTATACAAATCACTATTTATATATTGAAATAAATATAATGAAAATAGTGAATTTATTAGAATACAAAATGCACGATGTAAATTGTTCACTCTCTATTCTAAACATATTTGGAATTTAACTGAAACTTTTTAACCACTAGATGAAGTGTGACGAAACCGACACGTTCACATGGGAAAAGGCAGAAAAATAGGGGGAAGTTCCGTCGACCAATATAGTTTTAATCCGCTTAAATAACAGCGTTGTCGATTAAACCGAGTACAAGGAAAATTAATAACATAAATTCCACGGTTACTTTTTTTAGATAGGTGATTGGATAACAGCAAAATGCTTCTTCTTGTGTTACGTACGTGTGTACATAATCTCTGGTGTTCCGAGTAAATATTACGGAGGTCGAAGCGATACGAATATAATCCGTGACCGTAATTCGAAAATCATGAAATTTGCCTTCTCAAAAAGCAATGGAGTAATGTATTTTATACTACAAGTGTGTTTAATGAAGAGATTTCAATAATTAATGGAGTAATGCATTTTATATTACAAGTGTGTTTAATGAAGAGATTTCCGATATTGCAGGATACTTCTGATCGGGATCAGTAATCAAGCTTCGGTTATAATATAAATATGATTATATTTAATTGGCTTACGAAATACAGGCGTTAAGAGCTCTGTCAGCCTTCCCTAGTCGAGTCAAGGCAAAGACTGATTGTCCAAAAAATGACCTGAGTGTTGTGTGGAAATAAGTTTCAGTGATCACGCGATGTAGCTTTATATTTCCAAGTGCGGACAGTACAATTGTGAGGAATTCAAGCGAACAGTAGCTGCTTCGGAGTCCGGCCAAAATCTGAATCGCCAGTAATGTCTTTCAAGATTAGAGGAGAGTGCGATTTCGAGTCTGTGACACAGCGTTGATTTTCAACCTTACAGCTAGAGAAAAATCCAATACTCATTGACTGCGAGTTGGATATTGATACTCCAATTGTCAAAGTTGTATGCAACAAAGCTAAGCGAAATTTACAATTTATAAGATACAGAATCGGCGCGTAACACGAAACGCAATGCGGGTAGGTGGCTACCATCGGCGTTCGACATTTCGTGCTACACGATTCGCTATCGGATGCATTTGCCAACGAAACTTACCGAAAGTTAACCGGAACGTGGCGTTTACTGCGGCGCTATTAGACTATTTTGCTCGGTGAGTTTCGAGCTGCGAATTCGTGGCGCGGAATAAACGCAGCATCCCTAGCCGGCGCGTCTCCGCATCCGTTTCGTCTCGAGGCGTTACCGGTGGCACGTTCGTCATCAATAACAAGACTCAAGGCAAACGAGCCGGGCCTCGTTTTCTGCATACTAATACCCTTAAACCGCGAGAACACGAGTCGAGTCATCGTCGACTCTTGATTTTCGCTTCTCAATGATCCGACTGCCATCTAATTAGTCTCGCTTCGCTGCCGAGCGCTGGGTGCAATTCAGTAACGAATTTTATCGGAGTACGGAGTGAGGCACTTAAAACTGCTGTCTAAATGAATTTCTTGTTTATTCAAGAATTTCAGATTTATCCTCTGAAGGAAAACGCGAGACGTAAAGAGTTTTTAAAAAATTCTTTTCAGATCCAATATTAAAAAAGCATATTTCAACCGTTGAAAGGTAGAGAATGTCATTAGGGATTATTTTATAGAAGCAGTGAAAATAGTGTTCAAGAATTAAAAAAAATAGAAAAACCATGAAAAATCGCCACGTATCCAATCACGGTGATTCATTAGTTGATGACAAGTCCGTATCCGGTTGCTCTAGTTAATTGACGTATCGGCAGATAGTCCATTACATGTTAAAAAAGTGCGGTTTCGGCCGCGTTCGATGTTTCCACGCACAAACACGATTTGTTATTCAATTATCGGGGTCCGCGTGGCTCGATTATTTATTTAGAATATTCATTTGCTCCGGTCGATGTTCCCGCGAAAGTGCCCGGCGAATAATGGGAAATCTGAATATTCAACACTCAGAATACCGGTCACACAGCGCGCGAGCCGGTGTATGCGATTGTTTGGCCGCTTTCAGGAAACTATCGCAGACGAATCGATGAGTAAACGAGATTTCAAGATCCCCTGATTGCACCACTAGATTTCCTATACGCGGACGCCATCCGATATCTCCTGACGTGACTATTTCTGAATTTGTTTAAAAATGAACGTGGAAACTATTGATTCGCTATTGCTGGAAGTGGTTCAAAGCCCGGTTGAATCATTTAATGTGGCAAATTCAATTGATATCGACGGAATATGTTTTATATGAAAATGTTTGAACCCACATGTGATGATATCGACTAATTCGAACTCGATTAATTCTAGTGTCCATAATTGATCTCGAATGTGGCGTTGTTAAATATTATAGCAGAGGAAGGCATATTAACGAGCCAGGCTTTGCATATAATCAACTGTCGTCCAACAATACGCGCAGAACGTTTATTGTTTTAGTGTTCGGGTAATATATGTGGGAATGTGAGGATGCATGAGTGTAAGGATGTGTGTGGCCACGTGTCGTCAGGCGGCGCGTGGAGGACCCGCGGAGGTCAGCGGAAGCGGATTATCGGCAACCATCCGAGCGGAGTCGACATTGTTTAAACAATGTTTCGAGTTCCGCGGATGGTGTCGATGATCAAGGGCCGCCGCGAGCCGTTGGGACTCCACGCGTCCGGTTGGCAGCAGCGGTGGTGGTGTGATAGGACGATTGACGAATGTGTGAAGAATGTGTGAGGAGTGTGTGGAGGGTGGTGTGGCTGAGAGACGCGAGCAAGTGAGGACAGTTGTGAGTTGCGAGCCGAGCGAATAAGATCGATTAAAGTTTTTCATAAACCCAAATCGAGCATAATTCTGATTTATCCCCTGCCGTGGAAAGGTCACTTAAACCCTCCTTTCCCATATATATTTGAATATCGCGTTCTAATCAATCCTCCACTGACTGATGGTATTTAAATGAATGTATAGAAAGGCACGCGGTTTCTTGGTTAAGCTTGTTGCGAACTTTTAAAACGGTTTTGCCGTGACAGCGTAATTCAGAGAAATTAAGAGGACCCGGTTTAAATGTCGCGAAGAGTGGCCAGGAAAAAAGAAAACGAAGCGGGGGGTACCAGGCTTCTCGAGAAGTTTCATTTACGCCGGTGAATTTGCATAAAACGCGGTAGCGAAGAGTCTTTCTTATTAAACATTTCAGAACCCGGACGTCGTCGTCGACGAGAGAGACGCAGGAAACATCATTGAAAAATTCTCGCCCGCGACACTCGAAAAAGTAAGCATTAAAATCTCTCGTTCCGTTTGCGGTGTAGAAATTTCGTCGTGATTGAAAAAAAGAAAAATGGGAGAAGCAGGCGGAGAGAAAGATCGAAGTCGGGGTTTCCGGCGGGGGTGCGCGAATAACAAAAATCACAGAGTCGAATGTATATATAGACAGCCTTCCGATTTCCATAAACGGATTCCGTGCGCATTTTTCCGCAGCGCCGCGCCGCTGCTCGTATCATTCGAAAATAACACGTCTGATTTCGTGTACCAGCTTGTCGGTCGGCTTTCTCGCTCTCCAGATTTCTCTCTCACCACGTGCGCGCGCGATCCGCAGACGTGAACGTGCCGGATGTGCCGTCCCGAGCTGCGCCGAATCGAAAGCAGCTCTAATTCAGGCGAATTTCGTTCGAATAACGAACGAACATCGACCGTTGGATAAATCATAATCTCACTTTTGCTCGGATTACTGTCAAGCACACGTCGATTTAACTTAAGCTGATAAAGAAATGAAACGGGGCAATCACCCATAGACCGAAGAATTTGTTGTGCATATTTTATCAGATTAGTTTTATCTTCGCGAACTTTTAAAAGATTTTTTATTCAGAGTGGAGTGCGCTACGAGGAACCTGCTAGTATAGATAATCGCGTCAGATGAACGAAGTTACTTATAACAAAGGAAAACTTTAATAAGGTTGACGCAATTTATACCGGATAGCGTTATGCTAAATAATATTATTCCTTGTTTCTCGGAAGGATTGTTGGTACGCGGTTTCCAGCGGCGAGAAAATATAATAGCGCGGAACGCGAAGTGCGTCAATTATTTGCTGATAAGAAATTCATCAAGAATTCATGGTCCCGAGGCGAATGGAATTCTGGTAAAGTCCCGGGAACTCCCCGGAGCGTCGCGTCGCGGGAGAGAAGAGAACCGGTAATATTCTCTGCGGTGCCCACCGTCAGAGTACGGAGCCATTTAATTTTACGTCCGCGACTCTGCAAAGTGACTCTCGGTGAGCATCTTGCTAGTTACTTGTAGCTCTTGAAAAATATACGAAACAACGTTGATAAACGAACCGTCACACCGCATCGCGGTTGTTCATGTCGCTATTGTCTTTCTCATTGGGCGCCCGGTATCCTCCCGTTACAAGGGTGTTTAACACGGATTTAGTTTCCAGTACATAACTCGTGGTACATTTTCCGCAGTAAGTTTCGTTAACAAAATCTTTCGTTATTCTGCTACTAACGACCGTTATAGACGATCGATTTTATTTACGACCGCGATGTAAGCTTGCGCGGCGTGGCGCATCGCGTACTTCCGGTTAAAAATTGCGCACCGGGAACGATACGAAAATCCAATTAAACAGGTAAGCCCGAAAAACAATTCTCGAAATACGCAACAACGGGAATTGAATCCGGCTCGGATGAGACGCGGCGCGCTTCATAACGCGCCAGCGGAATTGATCGAGGCGTAAAATCACGTAAAAGCTGAGCAGAAGAGCTGATCGACGAAAAGGAATATAACGAAATTCTTATAACGTCGATATTTTCAAACCTTATTTCATTAATTAGCTCTCACTCCTGACCGTATCGAATTTGCTTTGCAATTAAAACAAAGAGCCAAGTAAATTGAATCAACGAATACAAATTGGAGTTAGGATAGTCGATAAAAAGGAGGACGCCAAGAACGAAAGGCGCTCGCGTGAAAATCTTATTTCGCGAGATTTGCATTTCTTTGCAACGCGCGACGGTTCTCGCGGCGGACATCTCTCTGGCGGAGTTTGGCTTTTGTGTAAGGCGGCGAGGCGGGTTAAGAAGCGTAGTTGTAGAACACGAACCGATAGAAATTAATTCTCAACGACGACCGGAGCCGAAGCGGCGCGGCGGCGGTGGAAGCATTTGAATATTTCCGGGTATTCAAAGGCGGCGGGGGACTTAATTGACGCCGCGCCGCGCGGCTTTTGTTTTGGTTCCATTTAGATCGGATAATCGGGAGTTCCCCGGCAGCATATTCCACCGTCAACGGTCTACGAGGCGGCGCATATTTTTATCGGATTAACATATTAACGAGAGAAGAGGGCTGAAGAGAGAGGCTGCTCTGGCCGAGTTTCCAATCTCTTTTCGCCCGGTGTCTTTCGGCGGTATAATCGGCTTAGTCTCTCGGCGGCTCGTTACTCGGGCTGATTTATTACCCGACGCTTCACCATTTTCCTGCGTGAAAAGAAATTTCGAATCTACTTCCGGTAGTTAATACGTCAGAATTATGGATAATCATGCAATTTGTCCAACACTCCAAACGCATTTATTAACAGGTGTATAACTAGCATTCAAAGATTCGAACTGTTAACTAAAAATCAATAAATGAAACAACGTTGGAGATGTTAAAAAATTAAGGGATAAATAAGGGACTTCGAAATTGACGCGATACACGTTTTGAGCCCTCAAAAACTGCGATTCACGAAGCGGCACACGAAGCCGAATTACGAGCCTGTAAAACCGAGAGATTGAACCGGATCCTGCGATTTTAGTGAATTACACCCCCGTGAAATCGAATTTGAACAGATACCGGTAAAGTCGAACGGGTTAAGCTGACTTTTTAACGGGCACTCGCCGGGAATCGCGATTACCGTTACCCGACGATTTATCGGCGAACTCTCGAATAAAAAAAGGAGATAGGGAACAGGTGGAAGTGGAAGGAGCATCATTGGAACATCGCATCGATTCCTCGTAACAATCCCGGCTTTTTTTACTGCAAATAGAAGTGTTTCCAAGAAGACGGTAATCACCAGCAACGAAACACCCACGCCCCGCTTGCCTACCGATGTTATCGATAGCGATCACCATCGTCCTTGCCGTTCCCTTAAAATTATGAGAAGATGTTATACGTGCGCGGCACGCCGAACGAATGGATATGAGAATCATTTTTTTTCAAACAGACGCTACAAGCCAATCATCGTTTCATTTTTAAATATTAGATTGATAACTAAATAATTGCGTAGTTTGTCGATAGACTTCTTATTTAAAATCCGCAGTCTTAGTTGTCAATCCAATACTTTCATTCTCCTATGTTTCATTTTGAATTGGATAATTTTAAAATTTATAAAATCCGTTTGTATTCCGGGTTCGCCACAATTTTTGGCCAAAAACAAGGTCTGCAAAGAAGAACGCGCCAAATCCGAAACGTACATGCGCCTGCGAAGGGTATGTTCGCGCTTAACATCCGGCCGGATGAGATGGAACTAAATGCACCCCGGACGTCTGCCGGAACTCCATTTAGTCATTTATTATTTATGAAGCAACCGGCAACCGGGAAAGTGAAGCGGGTCGAGGTGAGAACTCGGGGTATCCAACGACGACAGCAACGACGGTGACGGGGAACAAGGAAAAAAAAAGGGGATCCCTCACGGACGCTTATCTCTTTTCAGGCCGCTAGCGAATTTACCCCGCTAAAATGGAGATACTTTTTTCAGCCGACTTCAGAACCATCAGTCCTAGGTTTAACTCAAACTTCTCCGTTGTTTCACATCCTTTTTGGTTTAGCGCGTTTCGTGTGAATTTATAAAACGAATTATAATTCCAACTTGGCTGTTTTATTAAAAAATACTACTAAAAGTGTACAGTACTGTCCATGTGTACACAGACATTATCATCGATGTTCAAATTAGCCTTTTAAAATTTCGTATGTTAACAGAATCATTTTTCCAGATGATGAAGGTAGTATATAGTGTAGAGATGAAAAACTGGATTTCAATTGAACGGTAGCACCATTGGTGCACCGACGGGAGTACACGTACGCTTCTGTGGTACGAGCCTTCTTTTAAAAGTTGTTGCCACCGGACGGCGAAGGGTAAAGATACCGTCAGAAGGATCGTTATCGAAAGTAATTCGACGGATATTCCCGTCGCAGCGCGAAGAAGAAAGCGCATCCCCCTTCATCCCCGAACTACTCAAGAGGTACGTGAAGGGTTTAGATAACAGCACGCCAGAGAGTTACTCCAAAACTTTCTCGCTTCCTTCTTCTTGCCGAGCCTCCAGCTCTCTCTTTCTCTCCTTGCCGTCTCCCTTTCCTTTTTCCATCCTCATCTCCAACAATCCCGTTCGCCTTCCTACACCCCCATTCCATCCTGCCTCTTATCCCCGACGTCCTCACCTTTCACCCTCGTCGGTCGCCTTTCCTAGACGCGCACCACCAACTTTCCAGCGACAGTTTGACAAAATGCAGATTTCCTTCGTTTCCCTGACAACGATCGGTTTTTCTGCTTATTCCGTTTCCCTCCCCTTCCCCCTAACCGGTCCTCCTTATTTTCCCGCGACCCTTCGCGCGACGTGCATGCTTAAGCTCCTTCTTATTTCCGTCTGCATCGTAGCTGCACGGCACAAAATAGATTCCGTCTTCTTTTTTCTCCTTTTACTTTTTGCAGTGTTCATTACATTTCCGTTCGTCGATGTGACGCAAACATTAAAACCAAACGCTTATTCATCAAACTTTTTCATTCTTAACAACGATTATATAAAAAAATCTGTAAAATCTGTGCTGAACTATCCGGCGATATTAGCTTCTGACTCTGACCGTGAATCGTTTAACATCGCGAGGATCAACGCGTCTCAGAAGCTAACGCGCTTATCCGATCGGTTGAAACCCCGAACTCGTAGAGGATTTAACTTCGTATACGCGGAAGCCTGTCCGCGCGTTATCGCTGACTCGTACCACTTCTCTCGCCTCCTCCTTTCTTCATTCAACTCCTCATTGTTCCTTTGTTGCCGATCAAGTGAAACGCGTTTCACTGACTGAGCTCACGGCAAATTTGCTTGCTACGCTGGGACAAAACTTCGACTGCTGATGTTAACAACGAATTGAACATGTAATGCCATCCGTAAGTACGTTGCTAAGTTCTATTACGCAGTGTCACAGGTCTTAAAAGTTGGTGGTAAGTCAGTTAAATTTTCTTTAAAAAGCTTCAAGCTCCATTATAACAATAATTATGGCAAAACTTTGATTGCTGATGTTAAAAACGAATTAAAGATTTAATACCATTTGTAAATGCGTTGCTAAGTTCTATTACAGTGTCTCAAAAGATAGTTGTAAATCAGTGCAGTTTTCTTTAAGAAATTGCAAGCTCCATTATATTTTACAGAAAACCGATATTCATACGACTTTCCTTAGATTTCATTGGGTTTCCTTTAAGAATTACATAGGTGATCTTCCGCTACCTTTCAATATTCATGTAAGAAGAATTACGGAGGGCGGTAACTCTCCGCGGTTATCTAAATCCTCCCTTTCTCGACTCGGAGCCGCAGGGGCTGGCTGGAAAAGGCTGTTCCTCGTTGGCGTCGAAACGAGGGAAACATCGTACGTATTACCCTCTGATAAGGGTGACTACGACGGTATCTGTGACTCCTCGCTCCCCACGACAACACGATTATCCTCGACGTGTCTGGAGAAAGTTATTCCATGAGACATCTGTGTCTTTAATTCTTTCTACTCATAGATCGCCTCATAGATCGACTTCTACTTTAACTTCAATTCTTAAACTGCGCAACTTTCGTATCTTATGATAATAGCATGAAATCCTGTTTCGTTATTCTAATTGAATTCATTGCATTGCTGCATTTCCGTTGTGCTGTAAGAACAACATTTGCAACATGGGTTTGATAAATCTGGCTGGAAAATCTGGAATAGCTGAAAAAGCTGCTACTTCTTCGCGATAAATTAAATTTTCGTTGAGGCCGATGGCGTATTTGTTGATGTTCGTCCGTTTATTTTATAGGAAAGGAGGACGGTGAACTGAGTGGTAGGAAAGAAGTATCGTTTGCTTGGCTGCTTTGTCGGTAATGCCGAAATGGGCACACGGCACGACAGTGTGTACCAGTATTGGATCCTTTCCAAGCGACTTTAAAAGTTCTTTTCTCTCGAAAAATTGGAAACATCTTCGGTTCCCGGTGTAAAGAGCATGCGGATTTCTGTTTGGAAGACGACCCTTGAAGTTCGATCCCGTCTCAAAATTGGACACGGCTGCGTCGACGTACACACCGTATACAAGTTTCCACCTCTTCGCCTCCGGTTCCCCGGTGGCTCCAATCCTAACAATCTAAAACGTATTCTCCGTTACGCGTTATGCGGATTCCCTGGCGAAATAGATTTAAAGTTTCTGAATTCGAACGTCGAGAAGAGATCTAGGAAATCTTCAGATTATTGATTCCAATGCAAAAATCACAGTGCAGTTGTGAGTGACTCCGTTGGTGAATGAATCAGTGCTCAGAAAATACAGTCAGTCGCATTACAAAACACTTATTGAGATTATGCTAGTTTTAAAATGAGGTAAAACGGTTCATTGGTATTTGGATTATTCCGTCATCTCTAAATGCTGTAATCGACCTTGGTATTCCGGTCTCGGTTAGAGGAACCGGGCCGAGTCCATTCCCCTCGATTTTTATGCCGTACGAGTTTCAAATTCAGCGACGGAGACCAGCGCCAAATGAAACGAATCTTTCTTATACGTTTGCACTACGGCGCGCGGCGTGTTGTCCCACCCGGAAGATCCGGAACCTTTGACTCCGAGCCAGGAAACGCCTCGTTGCGAGTGTCACACGGTTCTCAGTTTCGACGTCGAACAAACTTTTGGTTTCGGTTAGAAAAATTGTGAAAATCCTCCGCCGTCTGTGGTTCCGCCGGATGAGATCACTTTTTTCACAGAAATGTTTTAATTCAAACTGACAACCTCCTCTCTTCTCCTTTCCTTTGATATTCCATTTCACGATTTCGTGATCACCCCGCACGTTAACAGTTTTTGCTTCACTCTTTTACTACGTTATTACAATCTGAAATTTCCTCTTAACTAGCTTTGTTGTTGCGCAACGTTTGCTTTTCCTTTGCGTTGGAATTACACGAATGGAAACGAGTCGATGTTTGCCAGTCGGTTTTTCCCGACGTCGAAATTACGTTTTTCTTCGTGACGTGCATGTATCTTATCAAAGAAGAATATTCTATTGATATTGAAGAATATTCTATTATAAATGTGACACTAGAGACGGATGAGAATATTATGACCTATAATACGAATTTCGTACGAATCTGAATCTTGCTTTAAAGAAAAATCGAGAGCGCCCTTAATTTAAAATGCGCGCATCGCGATCCGTCACAACTAAATCTCCTCGAAACGCAATATCTTGGCTCGTTGTTCGCAAGATGTACGACCTTCCGGTTCACGGCGACACGTATTGCACGCGCACGGCCGCACAACGCGCTGAGCGACGAGTACACCAGCTGCGTTTCGAGCGCGTGCAGAAATGTGCATAACTCTCAATTTGCACGCCGACCCGTGAGCGCGCGTACCTAATATTACCTCCCTTTCTGTCGATAACCACCTTAAATGTAAAATGCGTCCCGAGTTGCAGACACGTTCATGCCTCGTGAAAACGTTGTCAATTAAGTATTTCATCGGAGACAGGGCAGTCGAGTAGATCCACCAACAAATTTATTGTTCTATCTTCTGTTGCGAAAAGTCCACGAGGTTAAAAATCCACTGTGATTTTACATGTCAATTTTCACAATTAAATTCTGTACGTAATACTCGTTTGTCACAAGTGTAAATCCGCAACAAGTTGCGTGAAGATATTTTGAAATTCTGTTAGAATGTGTCTTCTAAGATAATGAATATTCTCCATAGGAGAATTACCAAGATAGGAAATGATTTAAAGACATAAAATCCTCTGAGGTGGCATGATCGAAACTGAGAATGAGAGACGTACAATGCTAGCCATGGAAAGAACTCTACCAGAGTACCGGGTATTATACACCAGTGAGGGAGAGAGAGAGAGAGAGAGAGAGAGAGACAGAGAGAGAGAGAGAGAGAGAGAGAGAGAGAGAATCAGTCGGCTTTAAGATACGCGAAGCTTTGGACTCGAAGTTTAAGACGTTCGGTTAACAATGATTTTCGGTCGCGCGCAGCTTGCTGGCTCTTCGTCGAGCGAAACTCTTCGGGGCCTCTGGAGTTTCCGAAGCCTTTGTCCCGGTCTTTGTTCCGATCCGAAAGCCTTCTCTCCCTTTCTCTCGACGAAATTCGAGAGAACTTTGAGAAATGTCCCCGGCATCGATCCGGAAAATTCAATCGTTTCAATCGCGCCAACCACGTGTGCCTAAATACAGATACATTGTGCGTATCGGGTTCAGCGATCATCAGATAATACGACATTTATCATTTTACCTTGCTTTACCAACGATACGAGGAAATACGAGATTGAGGAAAAGATTCTGCAAGCAAATAATTAAATATTAAATCTCCTACTGCATTTATTGAATTACTTAAATTAGAAAGAAAAATAAAGTAAGCTGGGCAAAGGAGCTAGATTAAATTTGCTTATGAAGAAAATTCGCTTCTATCCACCGTAGCAGATAAGCGTATCCTTCTTCAAATTGCAACAGCAATCGGATTTAATGCCGCGGTACTTTAAAAATTCTCAAAGCGCCGATCGCGTTCAATTCGAAAGCGCACTTCAGAGCGGAGTCTTAACAGATTAACAGTGAGCATAAAGAGGGTGATATCGGCTAATGGTTCGCGAATCGTGCCGCGTCCCCTTTAATTTCCATAATCCAACAGCACCGACGGCGTGCGCGCGGTGAGGAAGGGGGACCGGCGGTGGAGGGACTCGCGAGAATTAAAGAAAATAATTTCCGGGCGAAGCGGTTATCACGGGGAAAAATTGCGTGGCGTGAAAGGCATCCGCCTGCTGTTTATTTTTTCTACCGAGAACGCGATGTCCTTTCTCTCTCTGTCATCGACATCCCTCGAGAGATTGAGCGGGACTAAAAACCGGTTCGGGGATGTACAAGCAACGTCGGAATTACGACGACCGGGGCTGCACAACCGTCCTGGCAAAGCAAACAGAATCGATATAAGGGAAAACTGGAGGGTGGCGCAGCGCGTCGTCTGGAAACCAAATACGACGCGCTGGCAACGAAGATGAAGCGACGAAGAATAATCGCCGAGACTGAAAAGAAAAGTATTGAGACTTCCCATGATTCCGAGTCAAGCCTCAATGCCGTATTGTGTATCAACAAGAATACGGTCGTCTTAATATTCCACCAATTAATTTGTCAGGCTAATGCATTGTCAACGATTCTAAAGACGATTCGGGCTCTCTTTCGCATCTCCAATGTAATTTAACAGCGAAAGTATTCCAATCGATGCAACGTCTCTTTTCATCAGCCTCAGGCCGATAATTACCGCAGGTGTCTAGACGCCCTTAAATGGTTTTGCCGACGGCCAGGGCCCAATAAAGATTCTTCAATCGGAACCGTCTCAATGTCCCGCGGCATCTGATTTTCTCTCCTCTTCTTCCCCGAGGGCGCTTTCCCTGTCCGCCCATTGGCGACGTCTGGCCGTCGACCGGGGATAGAGACGAACGAGCCCCGATTTCTTTTCCACGGTGTCCTCTCCTCCGTCGACGCGTGATTCCGACGCGACGCTGCGACAGCGGCCGAGAGGCGAGGGAAGCGGAGAATGCTTCCTGCCAATATCGACCAAAAACAGGGTAAATACACACAGCCCTGCGGGGCATCGCACCCCTAGCGAGGACAAGTATTTCAGTCGCGCGTACCGTTAGACCGAGAAACAAACACGCGCGGTGTGGCGGCCCTTCCGTGAGTATGCTCTCGTCGCGGGCGCATCCGATGTCGGACGCGATGGATCGTGAGACCGCAAATATCCCCTTTCCCAGGCTTTATGGCGCGCTATAATTTTACCACCGCGCGGCACGTTCTCTGTCTTCCGTCTGAGGATCTCGTGGAAACACTTCCTCGACCTCGCGGCGGTTTCGATCTCCAGGAATCGATTCAATTCCGATTCGAACCTTGTATATGCATACCGCGACACGTTTCACCAAATGTATAATGTAGACGGAAAATCAGTCGACATGTTCCGCAGTGTATTCACAACAAATTCTGTATGTTCACACGCTTATAAAATAAAACAAGAAATGTATATATCGCTCGAATATGTAGTATGTCAAATCGGACATTGGTGACACTTGAATAAGTAAGAAACGTTCTTTGCTCCGCGCGTACGCAATTGGTTTTTTTATTATCACAATTAACCCATTCGCTGCCAAGGACGAGTATACTCGTCTTTGGCAGGGTGTCACGCATTGCCAGAACGAGTATACTCGTCCTGCTTTAAATATATTATAACATGCAGGCTCTTTTGAAGGCCCATTGCCAACGACGAGTATACTCGTCTTTGGTTTTCTGCTTCTAAATGATTATGTATGATAATATATGTGCTCTTACCAAGAAATAACAGGATTTTGGTAAACAATAGCACTCAAAATATAAATGGCAATAGGAATGACTTCATATAATTTAGGCTTGGCAGCGAATGGGTTAAATAGCGGTAGGTTAAAGAGATCATCCGTCTAAGCTTACTTTTGGAAGGAAAATAAATATAATACAATTCTATTAATTAGATTTCCATCACGCGTGCCATTACAATTAACGGCATTGTAATTACGATTCGAGGAGTGATTCGTTCAATAAGGAGTGCGAGATCCGTCGATTCAGGCGGCGGAAGTAATGAAAATTTTAATTAAGTGCCTCGTGCGAATTGATGATGGTCGAATGAAAAGACGGGAATCTGCTTTTTAAAGAACTTTTACGCCCGGCCACGGGGCTTGTTTACACGAGCATCCATATCACGGTCGACTCTTCCATTAATCAAAATGTAATTGCTTTTACTTACACGTGCCCTCTGTTGATTCATCGCTTCACCGTCCAGATCTCATACGCGATGACGAATGGTAATTCCTCCGGCGTACGATCTCTTTCTTTACATTTCATTACAGAAAATTTTACCGGTTATCCAATTATTAAATGAAATCAGTTTTAAATCACACCTTGATTTGATACGCAGAAATATTGTTGATACACTCTAAATTAATTGCAAGTTATAGACAGAAGATGGATGCCGTTCACGACTCTTATGCAATGCACCGCGTTATTTATTTTAGCGTAGTTTACAATACCAATTTTTCAAAATATAAAAATGTCAAAAAGTGTAGCGCGTCTGTTGCAGCGGGACGTTTTACATTACAGTCAACATCGCTGGAGTCATTTCGCGAGCCGGTTAACAATATACGCCGGTTACATGACAAACTGAACTCCAGTTCGCTACTTTGTTTTATGCTCTGCAAACACACGCGTGGGACACGATATGAAAATTTCCGCGGGGCTTTTACGAGAATGCTGGCCACGAGTACGTATCAGGAGCTCTGTTTACGGGCGAAATCGGGTATTTCCCGGAAATATTAAGTCACCGAGGACTTTCGAATCGTAAATTATTCAAAGAGCTTCTTCTCGCTTTAAGTATTATTTTTCGGAGTGTAATACAACAGAGATAAAAATAAATGAATGAAAGCGCATTATGGACTTGTCAAAATGGGACGACGACACGCGATACGAGGAGACCGTTCCGCTGTGACGTATTTTATTTTATATTTCGCTGAGCAAACAGGAGCATAGGGTAATTTTGAAAAGCTTAGGTAGTGGAGGGGCTTCTGCGTTTGAAACGCGTACGTATACCGGAGATCCGCCGTGAAACGCGTGTCAGCCTGGCCCTTTTGTAGTGAAGTCACATCCGTCGTTAAAGGTCCGCCCTGCTTCTCCACTCCGTATAGAATGCGCGTTCGAAAGTGTGTGTACAATAGCATCTGTACGTGACTCACCGACGAAAGTCGATTCATCACGCACTCGTTCCAATCAATTTTCAGATAACCCGGGAACCACTCTGAATGGATACGCGACAGATTAAGAGCCGCATTATACGCGGCCGCGATTCGATCAACATATACATATTGTGACTGTCGTAACTACGAGATCTATCACTCTTTTCAATACACCAAATCAATCGGAACTAGCAGCTGAAATAGCTCGTTCGTTATTGAATTTATTAGAATATTTTAAATTCGTGCTAAATCGATGCATAGAACAGAAATGCATATAACACGTAAAAGTGTGAAGACTGATGAGAGACAAATATGGAACAGCCTGAACTTGCCAATTATTAATTCATTACATTCATTCACAAACATAATTTACACTATTTAGAACTTATAACGACGATTGACGTGAACCTACTTTTACGAGTAAAAGTTGAATAATAAACTGATAATGATAATAATAATTTAATAACAATAATTTTCAAAATAATTACGTTTCGAATCTACGTTTCCTGGGGGTCAAAATGACTCATATCTATACTGCATAAAAATTTACATAAAAAAGACAATAAAAAGAAAACTATTTTACAGAATTAATTATTTATATATTTGATAAAAATTCATACAAAATGTTAGAAAACAAAATATACTAAAAAGGATAATGATTATAAGAAATGCCAAACAAATCATTTTGACACCTCTTGATAGATCGACTGTTAAAGTTTATTATTGGTTAATTGAGCATGACAATACATATTTTATATTCTTATATTTAGATAATTGTATACTAGATTTAATGTAAATACACGGAGGATAAGTTTTGGTAATTACGACGTCGAGCATTACTGCACGCAAATGCGATTTGTCTTATCATAGGAAGTAATGGTAATTGAAAGTTAATAATCATTTTGCAGCGTTGCTCGTCTCCACTTAAATGTTTGCCAATAAATGGTGTGGTAGAGGAAGCCGGAGGAGGAGAACAAGGCGTCCGCGTTATGGACTTTGACGTCGACGGTGGAACACCGGCTAGAGCTGGAGGATATTGCCGTGTCGCAGGGAACTAAGTCAAACTCGTTCCTGTACCAGACACTTTGACGTAGCGACGTAATGATATAAACGACCGGTCTTCGTTTTCTCGGTGCCTGACATGCAAAATCGGTAAAGTGACACATTTTCTTCTTCCAACCGGGCCAACAAAAGAACGTATTTTAGGGATGTTTTTATTGAAACCCTTTGTAATGTGTACTGTGTTAACAATATTCATTGTATACAATAAAAAAATTCTTCTGTGAGACCAAATGTATTTTCATACATTGAACGATTACAATTGAATGTTGATATAAATTTATTATAGAATTGCACAGAACTTTAAAACTGGATTCCATTTTACGATAAAGCATAATAAATCACTCTCGTCCGATTTCGCTTAATTCTGTGCGATTTTACCGAATCCGTTGGTCGCAAATTTATCTTGCCCTTAAACAGAAGCGGATGCAACCCGAGAGCGATTCACAGAGAGAGGAGAGACGCATCGCGGGTGGTTCGGGATCGGACAGGACCCGTTGTCCTTTATAAATAGACGAAATTGCTCTACGGAGAAGGAGGGAATTGCTCGCACGGGTGAAAGCAGCCGAATGAATAATTCGCAACGACCCTCCAAACACTCGGCTCTCTGTTCCCATACCCTTGTTCTCTTGGACTCTGGTTTGCGGCGAGAGATCCTCCTCGGGAACGGTACTACTAAACAACGCCCGAGCTGATGAGGAGAACGTGTTGCACCGCGAGAAGACGACACGGTTATACGTTTCAGTCTTATCCTGTTCTCTTGTATTTATAAGCCATGTAATTATCGAACTTCGTGAAGAATTAAATTACTTTATAAAGGAGAAACTCGGATCTTAATTGCATTTGTTAAGAATCTAATAAAAACTTACTTAACAACGAATGTTTGAAGTGGAGGACTTCTATACGTATTTTTAAATTAAATAACTCGTCAAAAATAGAACCAATTTTTCTTCATCAATAGTCAAAACTATTCTGTCGGTCTATGAAAGGGTTTCGATATCATTTTGGACAATAAATTGATTCGTCGAAAATTCGGAATCTCTTTAGAGAAACAATGAAAACCGAGGAAGAGTATTCAATTCTTTGAACTGAATAGTATCGAGTGGATCAATCACTCGGTAATCTGGAAATGGTTCTCTATGAAATTCTATCTGTTCCGTCTATTTTTTTCCTTTCGCGTGCAGAGTCGTGGCTTTGGAAAAATCAAACCGAACAGTGAGTGAGAGAGAGAGAAAGAGAGAGAGAGGCCTGGGGTTCCCTTTACTATCGGATCCTTGTGGAAAATTGAGAAATCACCTCGGACGAAAAAAGAGTAGCGATTTATCTATATCGGTGATTCCCGTCGTTTCGACGCGAACCGCTCGCCCGGCCACGTCCGCCTTCTTTCTCCGTCCGATGCGGTTTTTGTTCCCGGCCCCGATACTCGGCGACAACACGACCCGATCTCCGGATAGCGCCGCGACCCGACGCGATGGAGGAAACGAAAAGAATCTTAATCTCAGCCGGCGACGTAATATCGTTTACTTTCAATCTTCCCCATTATCCAGCATGAAAGAAGAAATAACGAGCACAAATAATACCACGGTATGGATGGGCTCGCAGGGAGAAAACTCCGCGCTGTGAACCCGAGAAGAAAAACGTTACAATGGAAGTAACTGTATAATGAGTCCCTGTCGAACGAATCCCGTTCATCGATACTTAATATCACGCTCGACAATTTCTTTTGTACTCCGTCGATTGTAAATCGAACAGAGGATCTGCGCCTTATTTGTGGTTCGTGCACTTCGATCCTCGTTAATAATAAGAAAGTGGTATTGACTGATGGATGGTCGGGAAATAGGATAAGAGTAAACTTCGTCAGAGACAAAAAAAAAAAATGTGGAAGCCTTTCTGACATAAGGAGCATAGAAATTTATTAAAGAAGAATCCATTATTATTGAAACAATGTATTTCTTGTATTTTTATTTAAGTAAGGAAGTTCTTATATTTTTATTCAAACGCTTACCATGACCGCAAACTCTTACGCATGAGCATCTAACAAATGTTTCACATGTCACGCTAACTATTCGAAACGGTCCAAGAAACCGTCGACAAATGTTCCACCAACATTCCGGCTCACCATAGAACACTCGTTGTTCAATGTTCCACATAGTTTCCAAGAACTGAACTTCACTGGGTAATACGAATCACCGAGCTTACAACCGATAAAGGTTAGACTCATACGAGTGTAGAAATGATCAAATACGTTAATCAACAGTCCCGAGTGTCAGCCTTGTATCTTTGCGATTGGACTTCTCTAGAAAGTTTAATATCGTCGATCAACCGTAAAGTGTAGTTGATGGCGTTATGGATTTTCCCAACGAGCCAATAGGAATTTGGAGACAGCAGGAGCGGCAGAAATCAACGCGGGTGGCGGTAAACGAGTTTCTGATGACGTCTTTTCTTCGTGGAGCGAGGCTCGCAATCGAAAATTGCCGGATAAGAAGCCTCGGTCGTATATATGTATGCATTCCAAGTCCCTCTCATATTCTCGCCGGTACGCGGCGATCTATCAAGGATGGTGGCGTACGCGCAGCCAACCTCGCCGCGTTCTCATCTCAAATAAGATCTTTTTCAACGCCTCAGTCACACAAAACATCCCTCGGATGCAAAAATAGGGAGGACCGATCTATTCCTGAAATTGATACAGCGCGCAGTAATTTTGAATTACGAGCAGCATTTTGGCACGTAGTCAAAAGATGGTAGTCAAAATACTTGGTACGTTTTAAGGAAAATTGTCTCTTAACGCTGTAACAGTAGTTAGCAACAGTGTAACGCTCGTTTACTTTCCTTTCCTAATTAGCTATGGCTTGTTTGGAAAAGTTCCAGTTGGAATTTGATCAACCCAGTTCTCTACGTATCCACCCGTCCGGTTTGTTTTTGGTTTTCGAAACTATTTTCCACGTTTCATTTTCTCATAAATTACGATCCGCTCTTTTGGCTGTGTAATTACAAAATATTGTCTTCATAGTTACAATTCATTCATATTATTGGTTTTCGTTTTATTACATATCAGATCGTTTACATATTCGTGATATTCGAGAACCATAAATCATTGAATTCTAAATTCATCTTCGTGTTCAGTAACGTTCCTCGAAATTCGTCCAATAACTACGAACCGTTCGCAGTTGGAACATATTCGACAAATCCCCGCATCCGAAGAGCTCGACCGTAAACTCGGTACCGGTCTTCGGTGGACTCGCGACAGATTCGTTTGAACACAAACTTAATGAAGCATCGGGCCGACGTCGGTAGGTGTAAGGCGGGTAATTAATACACGCCGGAGAAACTCCGCGAGCGTGAAAGAGACGCGTTCGGAGCGAAGCGTAGCGTAGCGGGGACGACAATGCGAGACGCCGCGCCGCGTTAAGACGAACGTGAATTGTAACCAGCAGTTTCGCGACAAACCCTCTTCCCGTCGCGACGCGACGGTGACAGTTTGAAACCCGTCGGTGGTATCGCCTACGGGGACTTGCCAAGTTCCAACTTTGCTCTTCCGTGAACCTTTACCGGAAACATCCGACGGGATCTCTCGCGCCCCGGTAATACTTCCGGAGCGCGGCAGCGCGACGAAGCGGCGGCGTGGCGCGAGAGCGGGTGCGACGGCCCGAGTGGATGCAATTCAAACGATAATAATTCCTTCTGCATTATACATTTCGGTCCGTGCGCGTAGCCGAAGCGAAATCCGATTTCGCCGACCGTACAAAACGATCCCTTTGAGCTCTTTTTTTTTCCACGACTTCCAGTAGAATGTGAATAATTCAAAGAAATACGTTAACGCGTAATTCCATTTAGTGATGTATAACACAGAGGTGAACCGGTCCCGATTACCTTCCTGTTCAATGACCACCGTGATATTTATCTCATCGCTGCTGCCATTGTCAGTCTTTTGTATTAAGGTTACTTCCAGCGAGCTCATATCTCGTTCTATGAAAAATTTCGCTTCTAAACCGCGAGAGTGGAGTAAAAACGTGGGATTTAACAATTCGGTCGTGGACGTGAACGTCGGTTGCCATAAGCGTCGGCTTTGATCCGGTTCGCGCAGCTTCCAGGCTTAACGCGTTATGTGTCTCGTACGGCAGACCGCTTCAAAGACGAGGCGGAATTATTCAAGATGAATGTGCCGGCTACGAGAAGAGACGTCTCGTACAAGTTTAAACGAGTTCGAGCAAGGGAGGGCGGTCCTTTGACCGGAAGTGCTGCCAAAAATAACCGATTCCTCGCTTCCGTGTGGTCCGCCATTGGATGCTTCGTCCTACGAACGCAAGAGAATGTCAAATGTCCTTCCAAGTCAACTGACAAAGTTCATTCTGTCGAGTTTAAACAAAATGTAAACGTTAACAAACATTCTGCAAGAATCTGATGTTTGTAATGATTATCGAATGCTCGAAGAATGGTCAAAGATTTACACGTTAGATAATTTACATCGCGATTATTAATTCTCTTGTCGATACAGCTTTAAACCGGGCAAATATGACCGCTCGTTCCAGATTCATTCGCTAACGAAGCAACCGGGAAAAACAAAGAACACGTTGAAAAAAGAATTCGAGGCTGAACTAACGAATCGTCGAACCAGACTCATTGGATAACGAAACGGGATGGTTTTGCTCGGAATAATGCTCCGAAAATGGAATGGAATAAAAAATCTTATTTCGCGAGCAACTCATGCCAAACTTTTTCACAGCAACCGCTTCCGCTTTTCCTCGCGACTGTAAAACAGACAAGTTTTTACGCGTCACCGGAAAAAGCTCCCTGGCGTGTCTTCGAAAAATTTTGCGATTACTGATCTCGGTAGTCGTTGCCGCCGGACTTGGCTAGTTACATAATGACGATGATAAAAATGTTTAAAGATTCCGCAGTAACTTCTTTCGACGAGGATTCAAACTTCAATGAATCTACACCACCGCAGTGTCACATTTACATACGTACAGATATGTACAGGTAGCAGTGATAGGTTCCCAACTCATGTCATCAGTTTTCTACTTAGTTTGTAGAAAACCTATAGAATCGTGTAGATTACGCCGGATTACGTCATTAACGTCCAAAACCATGTGTTCGACCAGTTTTCGACGTTAATGACGTAATCAGATTTAATCTACACGACTGAGGCATAAAAGATGTATTCTACAGATTTTCTACAAACTAAGTAGAGAACTGATGCATGAGTGAGAACCCATCACTGACATACAGTGTAACAATTCCCTACGAAAAGCACAGATTAGTAATTGTAAACGCCATGTGGCTCGTTGAAGGTATTCAAAGATTAAACGCAAGCGATTTCGCGAAGAAGAGACGGCGGGTTAGCGGCAAACTATATAGAATGCGGCGGGCAAAATTACACGGAAAGTAACGCGTTGCAGCACTTGACCGAGATACACGAACTTCTTTCTCGAATTGACAATAGACACGACGCGAGAGGGGTGCGCGAGGAGATCGAAAAGTACGCGTCCTCTAGGAGAGTGGAGGCACTACCGTCGACCCTTTCCATTCGGAAACGGCAGGGCCGAATACATCGTACGGCCAGTGTGGACGAATTGGGTCAGAGGATCTCGAAGAGAGCGACTCGCCTTCAAGGACCGTGAGCCAGAAGTGGCGAATGGGTTTTCCCCGGGCCCTTGGACCCGCACGGATAACGCTTTTCCTCCGATAAGCTTCTCGTTTCGCCATCCATCTCGGGCTCTCCGTTTTAAACGATGTGCACAGATGCACACACATATATATATATGGACGGAAGTATTGCGCGCGCCTGCGTGTGCACGTGCACACGCGTGTGGAGATGTGTGACAGAAACGCGAGGCGCAAAATCGATTCGTATAATACGGTCACGTGGTGAGCGATTTTCAGTCGTCCTGATTACGGTTATTCAACCACAACACAGATTTCAAATTTACTTGCCGCTGCCGCTGCCGGTGCTGGTGCCGCTTGACGTAGTCACGTATAATCAGCTGGCCTAGAATTTATTATACTACGTGCGTTACATGCCTGCCCGAACTGTTACGAAGACTCGCGACGCGGTTAGCTTCGATTTATCATTGATACATGAACATCCCTCATTCCTCTAAATATCAACCATTTAAACTGCGTTAAACACCGTGTTTTACGTTACGCAGTGCTGTTCAGTTGAATAGTCATTGGCCGGTATTGAGAGTCGTTACTTATATTTAAGATCGCCTTAAGCATTTGCTTATGTCTCTGTTCCCTGTACAAAACAGGGACTGGAAACATACGATAGACAGGGATAGCAAATGTTTAAGACGATCTTAAGGATGTATAGGCTATACATATACTTAAACAATGCTGGCATGTTGAATTTGTTATTATAGATTCCTATTACTA
>NW_017160008.1:684191-733381 GCF_001652005.2 Ceratina calcarata
ACTTTTATTTGATGCGTTTTTCGCAATTTTGAAAAAAAAATTTTTCGTCAGCGTCAATACTTAATTGGATATTTCCTTCTATACTTTTTAGCACATAGCTATTTATTATTAGCATTATTCTTCCGACGTCTGATTTCTTTTCAATTATAGGAAATGCGTTTTTCGAAGATACATAAACTTTTGGGATTGATTGTATAGCCAATACATCCTTAAGAATAAGCAACGACTCTGAATACCGGCCATTGAACAGCCCATACTATTTTTCGTAGAAAATTGTATGTAACATGAATAAAATAACATAAATATGTAAAGTGATAAATATTTCTTCTCTGATCTATCGTAAAGCATCAACTATAACTGTAACTAAACACTTGAAGCTATTCATGTGGAAGCTAGAAACCTGTTATATCCAATAACAACGTATTTTCCAAGTGTGTACAATTGTAAATAGATATAAACTAGTGTCATCTATTAATTTATAATGCAAAGGAATCTGACTAGTAAAGAAGAATTTTCAACAAAATTCCTTCCTTTGACATACGCTTATATATGCATATCGAAAAATATGAGGTATAGAGTACAAAGAGATTCTTTTCCAATGCTAGTCAAGTTCAGAACATTGTGAAAAATTAATTAATCCCGAGAATTTTTTCAGACCGTCAAACAATTGATGTTTATAATTGGATCCGAAATCCGATTACCCGGACTATGCGCTGCCTTTTTGACAATCCATTATCTTGTTAACTGGTGTAACGCAGGTCGCACCGGGCCAGTCTTTATCCGAATTCGATTACGGGGGCCGTTTTGAATACATTTTTACCCGTCGGTATCTACGCGGCCGTGTTTCCGGAAAATAGGATATTTTATATGCCGTCATCGCGACCAGATAACTCCAGCGATAGCTCGGTGTAACTCAATTTCTTCGTCGTATATATTCGACATTCCGTGGAGGATAGCGCGAGCTCGGCTAACCGAAACTCGATTTCGCCGGACCGTTTTTCTGAGAGAAACATTGTGCTCGCGATAATCGTCCTGGTAAACAGCAGAAAATTTACAAAAAACAATTTAACTGATCATTAATTACAAATTAAGCGACTAATTACTGATTTGGAAGTACATCGCGAAAAATGAGCAAGTAGATTTGGACGGCTTCTGATTCGCTTTTATCACTGTCTCCCTTCCCTTCCATCGGGCTCGACTTATCTCGAAGCAGTGTGACGCGAACAAGATAAACTACTCCCGGCTCGCGGAAGAGTACAAACATAATGATGGATAACGATATTCCGATGGCTGGTTTATCGCCGAAACCTGTACCTCGTCAACTCCAGCCTAATCGAGAAAAAAGCTTACACTAAAATCCTTTTCCGTTTATTAACGACATTGGACATCGTAAAAATTACGATTGCGTTTAAAATGCGTTTTGTGCGCATGGAATGAAATAAAATTTCAGTAATTCATAGAAATAAACTACATTTGTGAAAAATTAAATGCACGAAATAAACGAGAAGATAACAACGAAATACTGTGGATATATAGAATTCAGTCGTTGTTCCATTTGGAAGACAAATTTCGCTCGGCATCGATCGATTAAAGATGAAAGTTCGAGATGTGAACGATTGGGAGAGAATCAAAGTCGAGTAACCACAAATTAGAGGTGGCAAGTAAAGAACGACTCCAGTCGACGACGTGGAAAGCTCGTTTCGGGGTACTAACGTCGTGAGCTGGTAAAACGAACAGGAATGAAAAAAGCAACGATGGAAAGGAAGGAGACGGCCTTACACGCTTCATCAATCTTCGCTTCTCGCGAGGAGGACTAACGACGTCGCGGCAGCGAGATAAACGGGCGAGAGCCAGTCTGGGTAATCTCGGTATTCCAGTTGGCATGGTTATTGTCCCGAGAGCCCGACGGAAAGAAACCCATCTGTTGGGACGCCTCGGGTGAAGATGGTGATGGATCGCTCTTTTCACCGTTCTAATCACTCTCTCCTCTTATTACCGATGTCTTCGTCGTTAATTAACGAGAATCGTGGTTCGAGCCACGAACAAACTAAGTACGCGTCGAGCGTGCGTGTCTGTACTTAAACGCGTTTCCTTGAGATTAACAATAAGTGTGTTCGCGATTGTGTCTGCCCTAGTAGTTCTCCCCTCGCAGTTCCTACGTGTTTCCGTTAAGCTGGCTTATTACGTCTTACACAGCCCCGTGTATGTTCCGCGGCTGGAATTAACTCGTTTCTTGCACCGTGTCCCTTGATTAAGAAATGTTTTACGACAGATAATGCTAATTGCTTATCCCTTTATTCGATTGGGAAAAAGGAGACTCATCGTTATTGTACAATGAATAAAGTGACTTTTTATCACACCAAGTCTTCCTGGGGTCTATTCCCTTATTCAATTCGCGGAAGAGATAAAAGAAGACAATGGAACTCGTTCCCGCAAATCGTGATTTCTGTCGGTCAGCAGCCTCGATCCCGGAAGTCTACCCGTCCGTAATACGGGGGTATAAACTCAGCCCAGTGAAAATATGGCGTCGCAAGGCCGGGCAGGAAACCGGAGCCCGTGGACAGTGAAGCGGATCAGCGAAATGGCCGGGGCTATTGCTATTCCGGATACGTTCGCCCGAGGCTCTCTTCTTTTCCCCCGCACGTGCACACGACAAGGGCGTCGACTAACTAGATCAACTTAGCCGTTTCCACTTTCGCGACGTCCGTGAATGAGAAGTTGTCGTTCATGTTTGCTCGAACGCAGTGCCCGCGCAATCCTCACCCGGTTCGTTGCGCCGTGAACACGGAATCCAATTTATAGACACCGGTCGTAAGTCGTAACCCTTTATCCCGGCGCAATCGCTCGAACGTTTATTCGCCTTTTATCGCGCTCGCTCGTTTGTATCTTTTTACCGCGCAGCTATTCTCTACCAGTGATCGCACGAGAGACAAGATTAGCCCTGAATAATTACCCGACGTAGAGTCACTTGTCTGAATCCCCGGGGCTCAGGTGACTCGAATCACAGAGTTGAAAAACCGCAAAGCGGAGCTTTACCGTTGAAAGGACCGCGTTCAAGGAGGGTGGCTCAACGTACTGATGGGAAGAAGTATGAAAAATGAACCGGAGAAGACGAGAGACAACGGAACCAGCGATAATAGACAAGCTGCGAATAAAAACGAATGGCGCAATAAAACTCTTCTATCCATCTAACGTACAGAGACGTATTTAAAATCGAATGATCTCCGATGTATCCACGATCGAAATTCGTCCATGTTAATTATCGAAACGGTCTGTCGAAAGTTGTTCCCCGAGAAGGAGAAAAGAGCGGATCGTTTCGTCGCTTCGAGTGAACGGGAAAACTCTCAGGAGTTGTTTCCCGAAAGTTTTACGCCTATGGAAGCGCCGCGGCGGCTTGTACACAAAAGGGAAAAAGGGGGAAGCGACTGGACTTGGGGGCGGTGGAAAAGCATCTTTGTCGAGGCCCTCGGCAGACAGCTTTTAATATATTTGACAAAGTTCGAGCTTTCAGAAGAGAGAGAAAGAGACGCGTGGTCTCCTCGTAAATTCTCGCGGTATGCGTCAGCGTACACACGATCCGTGAGAGCCTACGGGCTTGCTACCACCAACACCGCACGCTCACCTCTGCGCTCCGCGGATACGTCTTCGTTTTTTCGGAAAAGTTTCTCGCGCAATCGCGCGTCAGGATACATTTTTACGAGCACGCCCCGAGACTCGCTCCATTATTCGTGTTTCCTTCAAGCCAACGCGAGAGGAGTTGTTCCCGCTCTCCGCCCGCCGCTGGGTTGGTAAGTTTCCAAGCAAAGAAAAATTACCAAGCAGCAGAGATTCTTTTTTACCCTCGAATCTTCTTTTTTTCTATAGATTCTTGTATCCTCCTCGGCGGTCAGGGGGGAAGGGGGCGATTCAAGTTTCTTGGATTACCGTCGATGACGCGATAATGTCAGAGCCCGGCGGACAGCATTATTTCAGTGTTTGCCTCGTGGAGCGAGTGGAAGACTGGAATCCACTGGAAGTCCTCCATAATGGGAGTCCTATTACTGCCCGAGGTCACACAGTCTAGCGTTGCCTCTTGGAATCGACTGAAACGAGTCTTCCTAAAGTAGGCTCCGACATTATTGCCGGATCTCTGGTTTTGACGTTTGTACAGTTGAGCTCTCAACCGCACTGTATGACTGTAGCCAGTAAATCCGTCCAAACAGCTTCCTCACTGTCTTTCTCATTCGTACTTATATTTATGAATATTATCCAATAAACGAGATTTAGATTAAGAATAAAACGAGAAGCGTATTTTAAGTATAATTTGTTCATTATTACAATATATGTCGATTGTTTGCCGATGTTTAAAATTGTACTGGACGTCGTTATGAGATAATATCGGAATTGAAAAACCAATAAAAAGCAATCGCCTGGTCCGAATTAGGAGGACAGAAAGCTCGATAATTCCGACTTCTGGCGCCGGAATGTTTACCTTTGAACTTTCCGAGTGGTTGAGGTCTCTTCCATCAGATGGCACCACGTCCCTGCTCGGCTCGTTTAATAAATAAACCTTTGCTAATTATTCAGAACGCACTCGTTGAAACATTGTTCGGCTTTGTTCAAGGCGTGGAAAACGTATACAGAAACGCATGTTCGCCATTAATTCTCGACCCGTTGATTAACGCAAACACGGCATAATTAATTATGATAATATTATTGATTTCGAGGTTTCCGCGGTCGCGTTTATATCGTCATAGTCGGGTTTCGCGCGTCCGCAGCCGTGACAGTGAATGTCTGGAAACTGGAAACCAGCGGCCACCGCAATATCGTTTATCGATTAAGTTGGCGCGTAGCTGTCGTTAAACCGAAAACCGGTGTTCGCGCGTTCTCGCATTTTCTTCGCGTTTCTCCCGCTTAGGAAAACTAATATGCGCGTCTACGTGCCGAAGAATTAATATACATCGCAGCCGTCGCCGTTCGAAATTTCCATCTGGCGGGCATCGGCGCGATGCTTTAATAAAAATGACTGCAATCAGAATTGATTTACAAGAATTTGTCCCGGGCAACCCGTGCCCCTTTTCCTCCCGGCGCGCGTCCCGTTTCGCATTCGGCCCGTGCCAGAGGACACGCCTGTATACTACCGTCATCAATTTCACCGGTGTTCCGTTCCCTTGTCGAGGATCAGCGCCTAGCCTGCGGACGCAATTCGCTCCCGGGTGCAATCAATGGCGATGCCGTTGCAAATTCCGTGGCTGCCGATGCAGAGGCGAGGACAGGAGCTCGACCGGCCGACACCCGGGACAAGTTGAATTCGCTCTTTCCCGGAGTAGGAGGACAAAAGATCACTTTTATCTTATTCTCCGCCCGGTTTTCTTTCGCCGTTCCTTTTGTCTCATCCGCCTTATTTTCCTGTGCAACGAACCTCGCCGCTCGTCTCGAACGATTCTATTTACGAGGTCTTCTTCGTTTTCCCTTCGGCTGCAGCATTCGTTCATTCCTCCGTTCGCCGGGCACTGCGACTATTTTTCACGATTCTTTTTACACGTTATCCCGTTTAATGCACTCCTATAGGAAATTACAAGTGAAAACGTTTCGTTAGCGACGGCGACCGTGCGCCCATTCTCATTGGCGCGGCGTCGCCCGTTTCTCTTGCGGCCCCGTTGTCTCGCCTCATTTTTCCTGTTCGCAGCGCGTAAATCGTTAGCGAGAGCTCGTTAACTTCGCGCGATATTTATCGAGCCAACCCGCGCCGCGATAATGGAATCCCATTGTCTACTTACGGGCGCGTTACCCCCGTCGATAGATTGCCTCTCGTTGACACCGTTTCTTTCGCTCGATCAGTCGGCGACTCCAAATGTCTGTGTATTTTTTATACACACACACACTGTGCACACGCCTTAATCTCGTCGTTCGACGAAAACGATGTCTCTCTTTGATCCTGCTGTGAAGAAGAGAGCCCTCTCTTCGAAAGGAATTCGCTGTCTCTCCAAATTGTCAGCAACAAAATTCCTTAGGCGAAGAAATTAATTTGCTTCTCGCAGAGAACCCGAGAGAATTACTCAATTGAACCTGGGGCTCTCTACTCAGCCTTTTCCGAGGTTCAACGAGAGTCACTTATTGAGTTTTTCACTTGCGTATAGTTCAGCACTGCTTTGAACGAACCGGATTGATTCCCAGGACGTACCAAACGGATGTACCCAGCTAGCCTTTGACCGGGACAAACGAAACACCACTTTGAACGATCGAATCCTAACGTTGATCGCGCATGTTAATATTTGCCGACGTTAATACCCTTCCAGTTCACGTTAGGAAGAACACGCGCTGTTCCACTTTGATTTGCGGTGCCTCACAAAATCGATTGAATCGCGCCACGCGGAACAGGATAGACAGACAAATCAAATTTCTAATCCACCACTTTTCCAAATCGTCATGTCGTGTCGTTTCAAACGAGTCACCTCCCACCAATTGGAGTTAACGTTGTTTTAACACGAAATTTCGCGATTTACAAAGATCTACTATACTATCTACTACTAAGGTTCTACACGGAGAATCGTGCTTTAATACATCGATGGCAACGTGTCGAAGGTAAATACGGATACCAACGTTTATAAATTCAACGAAGCGGTTCCAAATACTGGATAGTCTATTAAAAACGTTGTTTACCGTCCGATTCCAGTTCTCTACATTTTCCCAGGTCGCTGTGAGCAATCGAAAAATCATTTCGGATTTCGCCTCTGTTAAAAACAAAACAAAATGTATATATATAAATACATATACGCGCGCTAGAGGAAAGCGGAAAACCAGGAGAATAAAATCACATCGATGCTCCTGTTCCCATATTGTCGCGTGCGCAAAACTTCAATGATGATTAAAAACCGTGCAATATTTAATCGTTGAAATTGTAAATCATGCCAAGAGTGTGATAATCATTTATCGCAATGATCTACAATGGTGGATCAGCGTAATGTAATGTATTGTTAAAAGATTATGAATTTAATTAACAATGATGGGGCGAATGTAATGACAGGAATCTCGCAGAATTGATAGTAGAAAGAAAATTTATCAGATTTATGTAAAATGTAATTCATCCTCTGAAATTCGTTAAAACTGCACTGGCGAAATTTTATTCTTTCATCACTGGAACATCATTTATCCCGCAACGCAATTCATTCGTTCGCTTTCTCCCGTAGAGCCTCTTTCTTGTTACCCTTTGAATCACACCCGGCAAACTGGAGAAACACGAACCAGCCATGAAAGGAGCCCGTGCCATTCTTCGGAATATTCTTGATAATCTTCAACTAATTACGAGAAGTTTTGTAAAGAAGATAAAAGGATCCTCGAGAAGACGTTGCCTGTTTTCCTCTTCTGTTGTCGGAACACGAGCATAACAGCGGTCTGTATAACGGCCAGTCGAATGAAACGTATTTAAAAGTTTTTACGAGGGCTTTTTATTGCGGCAAAGAGCCGAAGCGGTAGAACAGAACACGAACCTCGTAAAACCCGCCGTCGCGTAGTGACAGAAAAGAAGGATACGATGTCACGCTTGAAAGAACAAAAGTGGCGTCGGTATACATTCGCAAAAGGAATTTACATTCTCATGATGGTCCACTTGAAAAATCATGACGCTTTTCAACAGGGAATCCCGTGTGACGAATACAACCTCGTTCAGTCTCCTTCCTAAGCAAGCTTCGATGCATCTCGATTTTCAAGAGTTCGTTTCGAAGTTCTCTAAATAAATAAAAACTAACAGTCTATTCGACACGTGCAATTGATTAATCAAAAGTAACATTCCTGAGGATTTCTGTTAAGGACTTCGTGCCATCGTGTTGTCACTTTGACGTGCCTTATTTTTAATTAAATCATTGGTCCAGTTTCCACGTTCAAGTACTTATCGCTCTTTCCAGCGCGTTTTCCTTTTTCGTCTCTCATTTAGCTACAGCGAAAACCTTCGCCTTATCTCGTCTCATCCATCTTGTCTGCGAGCCTCTTTATCAGACGACACTCATACCCTAAGCTACGGCAATGGCCATCTTCGAGTCCAGACCCCAGGGGCATTAATAATCTTACATGGCGAGCCGGCTGAAAGGGTTGCAGAAAGTGTCGGGATGAGTAGAAGCCGGCGAAACAGGAAATGAGTATGTTTACTGGGGAGAAAAACTCGGCAGAAGAAGAGAAACGAGGCTTTAACGCGCCCCCGTCCACGAAAAACCGCTTCCCCATTTGCGGGTTTCACTTTTCTTCCCCAGGCCGATGCTTCTTATCGATCTGTTTGCTTCCGGAGTCGAGATTTCAGTGGTGCGCTCGTCGATGCTGTTTACTGACTCTTAATAATTCGCTTCATACTTTTATGGACCTCCACGATGAAATAAACATTCATATATTGTTCATCAAAAGGAAATTAAATCTTCCAAACACGTTCGAGCCAATCCGGTAGTCTATTATAGCAGTCTTCGAGATATAACAAAGTTTCCAAGTAAAACACCAAGTATAGGAGTTTCGAGTATGAATCTTTCGAGGATGATCCTGCTACCACTCGACTTCCTTCGGAAACTTTGATACTTAGCTGATTTCACATCCGCACTAGTTCCTCAATCGTAGCGTCGCGCTCGAAATTGTCGCGTTGTTCTCTCTTGATCCCCGGCAAGGAAAGTAATTAAAAACGTTTCGCAAACACACGCGCGGGCAGGGTAAGACGTCATTTTTATCGGGTCACCGAGTCCCCAGGACGCTTGTCGAGTTCGAACAATAAATTAACGTCCACGGATTGAAATCAAGTCCCTAATACCGGTCTTACGACGGGAGGATGACCTCACCCCGGCCCGGTTTTTCCTCCCCGTTTCATTGGGGTCGTGCTGGGTTCGCTTTGTCCTTCCGCTCTTTTTCTACACCCGCTCTGTCCGCTCTATGGATAAGAGGCTTACCGGCCCGGGGATAATCGGACCGCGTTCAATTTTCTATTAGACCCTCACGGACCGAAGTCGAAAACCGCAATTCGGTTACTTTTCCCGAAGGTCAACGCGACCGCCACTGCGCCGCGTCATTCCAGTTTCGACGCGACGAGGGAGAATTGGATTTCGGTTGAATACAAGCGAAGCACATCTTCACTATTCCGTGGAAGAGGCTGGTTAAGCGGCTTTTGACCCAATTACCACCGAGATTTCGAAGTAAATCCATGTTGTTGCCTTTTTTCCTCCCTTTTTATTGGACGACTTTCAAGGCGAACTCGTTATTAAAGGTCACCACTCCGGAAGATCGTATTCAGATGAGAGGGTAGCAGAGCTCCTCTTCCAAATTTCAGAATCCTTCGGAAGTAATCATCCATCGAAAACTCCTCTCTTCTCCGTTTCATTCCTCTTGACGTTTCGTTCGTGTCATAAAATCTACGTGAAGAAAACTCGTTCTACGAGGTTTCAGAATTCTTGTCTGGCTGTAATTGACGAGTCGCTCGGTGTGAATATGGCTCGGTGTGTCCCAATTATAATCGACGGCGATATAGGCCCGGATCCAATTAACATTTCTCATCGGAGCACGCGGGAGTTGATTTTCGTTAATCCGCCGCACACCAGTTCGGACTTTGAGCGATCGGCGTGCTAGTGTCCAACTAGGTATGTACAACCATCATAACGCACAAACCCAATTTCGAACGTGGACAAGAGCGCGCGCCGTGTACGCGCTTGAAGATCAATCGTAAAATTTGCAAGTGAAATGAACAGTAAGAGCTGCGTGTATTGGAAAACCTATTTCAAGGGTGCGCGTGCGAACGTTCATTTTTAACGCTTCGCATCACCACTCTCGTCGTCGCGATCCCCCGGCTGGTGCTCGCGTTGCTTTCCCACCACGTCCGTCGAACGCATTTTTGCAATACGAGAAAACGTAGAATACGTGCTACGTACAAAGGCATGCAAAACAACGTACTATTGCAAAATATCAATTTATATTTAATACCTGTTTCTTCAGTTGTGTTCAGAAGATACGATTACGTAAACATCCAATTCAAGTTTCGCAATCAACACATTCACACTGTGTACATATGAATTGGTAATCTCTTCGTGTAGCGTTAGCAGCGAAACATGATTTGTCTTCGACTTCGTTTCGAAATTAACGGTCGAGTGGGGTACGAATACAAACGGCCACGAAATTTACTTTCCTTATGTATATATGAAAAGTTCTCGCGCAGTTTGAGCGAAACTTTGGAACGAATACCACGTCCCGTGTCACCGGAGAGTATAAGAATCGCATTGCCTCGTTTCTAGTCCTCAATGAGTTAGTTCTGTGTCATATTTTATTATAACGAGTAAATGAATTGAGTGTAGAACGCTCGATTGAAGTCCTCTGGTAAGAATGCTGTTCAAGTGCTGGAGAGACTGAAGATCGATAAAAATGACGCATAGAATGTGTCATAGATTCGCATCCATAATTTATACAGGGTGTTTGCGAAATCGTGATACAACCGGCAAGGGGATGATTCCTCACATAAAATCTAGTCGAAAACAAGGAATATAGTTTGTTCATACTTGAAAATTCGTTAGGTACGCAATTTTAATTAATAATTAGCCGTAAATTTTAATAATTGATTTATTATTTAAGCAACGATAAGAATTGCGGGTTAGATCAGTGCGAATAAAGTAGACTCTGTCTAAGTACATGCGTACCTAACGAATTTTCAAACTCAATTTTCTAAAAAATGACGCCCCGTATGAAAAAACTTACTCCTTGTTTTTGATTAAATTTTATGTGAGGAATCATCCTCCAATCATCAAAATACAGATAACAAAAAATAAGGATTCAAAGGGGAATTTAAGATCGCATAATTTCCTCGATAATTACAACACGGCGCATACACGCGAACAATATCGTAGAGGACGTGACGCGTGTAGCACGACAGCGTATAGCTCCTGATTTTATGGGTAACATGCCAAACGAGAAATACGGTAGGATACGGTATACCAATTTCATTCGGGTAGGCCGAGATGAAAATGTCGTTACGATGGGAGGGAGTGGAGGATAACAGAGGTACGTCAGAGGTGCAGCCCGTTAATATTATACCAGCGTCGCGTGTCACGTTATCGAAGCCGTGTATATGTTATCGCAATAATGTCGGGCCAAGTCAGAACGCTTTGTTGAGTGTTATATAGGTAACCGGTGCGCGTCCGCAATATTGATATCGCATCATTTCGCGGGAAACATGTACGTAAGCCCGGACCACCCCTGCGTACAAAGGGTGACTCGGATTTGTGATGCATGGAACGATGAAACAGACCAACAGGCAACACCGTTGTTACTATGAACGGATCTCGAACGTTGAAATTCGATTCTCGTTAACTTAGCACGCCGCAATCGAAACGTAATACAACCGTCAACCAGGTAAACGGGGTTTGGATCCCACTCTCGCGCACGATTCCTGTCCCGCTGATCAAACACCCTCTTGATTCCGGGCAAATTTCCTTCGTTCAGGAACGCGCACAGCGCCCAGATCCATTTCCTTCGTGGTTCATATTATTCCACATTTCACACACAGCGTCACTCGTAATATCCAACACCTTAACATGTTTTTCCTGCAGGCGTTTAGACTGCAGTAATATCGGGGGACATTGTCAATGCAGTAACAATAGTCTTGGAATATCGTACTTTGCGCAATAATGTAATGCGCATTATTTTTCTTTAGTGCATGATCCAGAAGAATTTCACTTGTTGAAGCGTATAAATCATTTTGCTGTGATATCTCCTGTAAATGATTTGAATAGAAATGCAAATGGGAAGACATAATCCAACAAATGCGAGGTTGAATCCGTGTGGTAAAATTTCTGATAAAAACGTAGCTTCAATCTTCTAATTAGCGTTGCTTGTACAAAGCCTTTCGAAGGAAAGCACGCTGTACAATGGCAGAAGATGAGTACACCCTATTTCAAGTCCCGTGTATATAGAAACATAATTTTAACGTCACGTTACATCTTTTAATTAACGCGTGTCGTACACACGTACGCGCACGCATACGTGCCCTCAGTGCGAGTGCGTTCACGCAGCAACAAAGCATGCAGTTTGCAGCGAATAAAGAACTCGTGCTCTTTTTTTTTCAGAAAAATAAAATTTATTTAAGGAAGGGTACAGAGTACAAGGGTATTTAAAAAATATAATTGTGTGCGGTATGAATTAATTACAATTTTTCGAGAACTATTTCATGTATCCGCTTCACGAATTTTTATAGAAAACGATAATTATGAAATAACCAGTAATATTCGTTCGTCACGTATTTCACTAAAAGCAATTAATTTTCAATAGCTCATATTTAACCAAGCCCTGTAATTATACACAGTTCGGTGTGAACTTTCGTTTCGGTGTTGAAATTTTGATACGCCAAATTTTATCTGTTTTGATTGCGGCGCGCGTTTATCGCGCCGGATTACGTATTCCCCTTCGATCATCGAAATGCGCTATTCGCATTACGAAGGTGATTGAAATATCAATTCACTGAACATTTAGAACAGTTAGTTTAGTTCTACAAAGCATCGTCCGTTTTCAGACAATTATCATTCAGTGTCATTAATCGATAGGTAAACTAGTGAGTGAATCATCGGCTAATGAAAATCAGAATCATGATTGCGCGAGGGTACAGTCATTTCCGTTATACTGACTGTGAAATTTCCTCGTATGTGAAACATTATTGTTTCACACGATATCGAATTTTATAAAATTTATAATCAAATAAAAAATCAATAATATATGAACTTGACAATTTCATTTTAAAAAGACTTACATACAATTTGTTATTATTAAGAGCAACGAAATGCAACTCTGAGGTATTTTCAACGTTACCGATCATGAAATGTCCTTTTTACATTTCACTAACGCAGTATGATTTTTATGATTGGCACGTTTGAATCTGCTCTATTTGAAACCCTGTTTTTAAATTATTTTAAATCCTAATTGTAAATTATTCCTAACACGCAAGCTAGTTATTATCATATAAATATGTACAACACAAACTTAAAAAGGATTATATACACTTACATGGTTCATTGTACAAGACATCAATACGCGTCAAAAAATAATTCATTAATATTGGAATGGAATATTCACATTACGATCTCCGACCCGTATGTCGTGACGATTTTCGTAGGTGCCGAGATTTTCAGCAGCTACACGCTGGCAATCCGATGCCGTAGTCCAGGCATGGGAAACTCATTTTTCCCCACACTAGTCGCTCTCCCCACTATTCGTAAATGTAGATACGCGCCCGTACATTACATAGCGTGAAGCATCCCCACCTTAGCTCGCGCTCGGGGCCGTGGCTCCCGAGAGCCACTTTTGCCCATGCCTGCCGTAGTCCAAAATGCGAGGTACAGGGGAAAAGCAGGAACAAGCCGGGTGCCTCAATGGGCCCGGTGATTTCAGCGAAACGAGTGGGCAAGAGTATGAGTTATATCACCTGCTGTTTAGGTTCATAATGAGAAGTAATCGGGAAATCGTAGCTCCTGAATAACAGCCGCGATTTCTCAGCACCTATGGACCTGAACAACAGGGAATTTGATCTGTGCTCTTGACCACTCGTTCCACAGAAATCACCGGGCCCACAGTGGCACTCAGCTTTTACCTGTTTTTCCTTATATCTCGCATTTGCGACTATGTATGGCACTGGATCGCTCGCGTTTAGCTACTGAAAATCACGGGTTTTATGGAAATCATCACATTTCGTCACGATTCACGGACGGAAATCGTAGATCACTCAGTCAAACAAAAATACGTAATTGTTTCAATGCAAGAAATGGTCAAGGCGACAGATGTGTGATTTGTTTTCAAGTTCTCTTTGTTTATTGCTGCAAACAATGTCGATATTTTTCACAGTTTCTTGATTTGAACAACTAACCAATCCAATTGCACAGTCAAGTAAAAATCAAAATGTTTGTTGCTCTGATTTATTCGAACGTCATGTGCATTAACTTAGATGTTAACTTCTATACATTCAATATTTAATTCAACATTTTCGCAAATTTCTTGACTCTTACTTTACCGACATTGCTAACAACTTGTGACGGATCAGTCGAGTCTGGTTCATAATTTTGCCAACCGATTTTTATTTTCTTAACATTTTTCTCAGGCGGACGCTCACTCTCCTTATCAGTCGCGTGAAATGCCTTAAAGTGATTCTTGAAACATTTCTTGTTTTGAAACATCTTCCCACATTTATCACAACATACATCCATGTTAATCTGCAGAGCTAACAACGTAGTCACTGCTGATGGCCACAGCTGTTTGCGACTTTTCCTGTGCATTCGTAAATCATGCGCCAGGAACTCCTTCGCAGTAGTATACCTAATGTCACATACCTTACACAGGTAATAAAAGGTCATTGAATCTTGAAATTCTTTACTGGCATCAACGTCATCAGAATGATTGTTAATAACATGCCAGTACAGAGCAGCAGCGCTATGAAATCTAACCGTACAATAGTTACACTTGTGAGAAGGAAACCGAGAAAATATGTAACCGCAAACTGAACACTTTAAATGACCACTATTCTTGAACCGCGATCTGTACGTCATCGCTTGGTTAATATTGAACTCCATTTTGCACTCGGGACACTTATATTCATTTTTTTCATCAGAACTGTCACTAGATGGGGCGATATTGTTCTGTGTTCGTTTTTCAGCAGCTTCGTACAAATGAGGCACCGGAAGCGAATTTTGGTTCAAGCCAAATGTCTCATATCGATGAAGATGCAACACGTGGATACGAACGTTCGCGGAATCTGTAAACCCCTCATTACATATCGGACAATAATCTGTGATCAAACTGTTGTCCGAAGTCGAGTGCTTCATCTTATGTTTTTCTAGAAAACACAATTTCGTAAACTTTCGTTGACAATGGCTACAGCTGTATGAACCTATGTCCGCATATTCCAACAGATGATTCTTCAAACTAACCGTGTCGTCGAATTTTGTCGCACAAGTTGTACACACATTGCCGTCATCTTTCTGAAGCTCACTGCTATTAAGTTCCTTAAAGAAGTTCATATTCAGCATGCTATTTCCTGTCAGTAGACCGATATTCCTCCCGTGAAAATGTTTCTCGTGACACTGTTTCGACATATTCGTCAACAACACCTCGTTGCAGCGATCACATTTCATAACGTTTTGGTCAGATTCGGTGTGATTCAGACAGTAATGTTTGGCGAGTAGAGCGAGAGTATAATACCTCCTATTGCACTTGTTACAAAAGAAGTCCCCACCATTGGAATACTCCATTTGGTGCATTCTCAGATCCTTCTCGTTAATAAAATACAAGTCACAAACGTTGCACCCATATGTTTTTACTGGTACTCGCGTTATATCCTCCGGGGTTGTGACAAATCTGTTTGTTTGTACCATGTAGGTATGGTCTTGCGTGACAGTGACATTAGTAGCATCCGAATGAGCGTGCAATTTATGTGCATGTAAATGAGATTCATAATTGAAACTTTCTTTGCAGACATTGCACTTGTGAATGCACAAATCTCGTTGGGTAGCGAGATAATGCTCCAATTGGATGTGGTGACGGAGTTGATACAGCCCTTGGAACGATTCTCTACAAACGGTACATTCGAAAGTTTGTTCCTTGTAGTAGTACATTTTATGGTCGATGAGTCGACTATGTGACTCAAACACTAACTTGCATATATTGCACATTGGGCTGTTCCTCGATCTAATTTTCATCGCGAATGTAGTATGAGCGGGGTGGATATGGTGTACGTGAATCCAAAATTTGTTCATGTTATGGAAACCTTGATTGCAAAATCTGCAAAAGCAAGTATAGTGTGCACTACCATTAATGCTATGACTGGAAAGCATGTGCAGTTGTAACAGATCTTTACTGGGAAACGCTGTGTTGCAAATATAGCAGTTTTCATTAGCCAGTCCAAAGTATAAGTCCTCGTGTTCGCACAAGTTTTGGGGCGTTTTGAATTTTTCTCCACAAACGAAACAAGGATACTTCCTCGTCCTGTTCAGTGCATCAATTTGGTTACCTGTCGCAGATGCAACACCTGAGCCTTTCCTTTTAGTCGCCCCTGTGGGTGAACGTATCGTGGATCTGGCAGAAATATCTGAACTTTCTGTTTCCGATGATTGTCCTTCGTTTTCAAGTAACGCTAAAGAATATGACTTTGCATCGAATGTTTGTACCTCTTCCGTTTCAGAATTTTCAGATCTTCCTGAAGCTGACGATGTAGCTATTTTAACGGAGTCTAGGTGTTCTTTATTCAATATGGTGTTTTCTCGACGACACACCTTTTCATGTTGCTCTAAACACGAATGCAGCCAAAATCGCTTGCGACAATCTTTACACTTGTGTCGCTTCTTAAACGCAATGCAATTTGCTTCAGCATTGATCGATCTAATCTTCTTCTTAAAATGTAGGACCATGTGACGTCTCAAGGTCGTGAGCGAATCGAAGTTCTTAAAACACACGCAACATTCTCTGCGCGGGAAAGGAATGTGCTGGCGCAGGTAATGATTTACTAGCCTGTCCATGGACATGTAGCGAGCAGAACAGATGCTAGATATGTAAATCGTATGGAATGTTTCCATGTGTTTACTCAGTTTGTTTTTCGTCGAAAACACTTTTTTACAACAATAGCATTTATACGTACCGGAGCATTTCGCTAAAGGGACATTCGAAAATACCGAACTAGTTACAAGCTCTCGAGAATCCACCTGAAGGGCACAGCTCTTATTCAACTTAATATTATTCCCTTCCAAATCAATTCGCTCCAATCGGACTACGCATTCTTTGCACTGTATTTCACTTATCCTTGGTTCTGATGCCTTCCTCTTGCGCGAGCCGTTTTTTCTTAGCGTTCGACAAGATTCTTGTGTTGTGTATCCATATATGTCTTCGAATAGCATCGATTCAAACATAAATAACGTAGAGTAAGAAGAAAATCTTGATGGCCTCAGATTGTACGATACTTTATGGGTATCGGTAGAACTCGCAGAATCAATAGGATCCGTAAATTCAGTTTGTGCTTCCTTCTTTGTCAAAGGTATCATAACTGTAGGATTTACTCCGCATGAGGGATCACTTCGCAAAAGCCGTGTATCCTGAGACACAGTCTGTGGTGTTCCGCATGTTTCATTTTTAAGATCCACATTAGTAGTAGAATTTTTCTCAATATCACCCACACTACTTTGAGCAACGCTGGGGACAACAGTTTTTTCTACTTTCGAGACTATGACGAAGTTGTCCATGCTACTCTGTTTCATCTTTTTCGGAGTTACGGTATTGTTACACATCTTCGGAGGCGAACCATGCAAAGCATTTAACTTCGGAGACATTTCAGACGGAACACTTAATATCTTCAGAGATGTTTTAGGTGGACTATCCAAACTCTTCAGAAATGTTTTAGGTGAACTCTTCGAGAATGAAGATGATTTGATCAACCTTTTCGTAGGCGTACATGGAGCAGTCAACAATTTTGAGAGCTCAGAGTTTGAAGTAACTAAACTTTTAGGTCTTTCACTTAAAATACTCAATTGTTCAGAGATACTATTATCAGAAGGTTCTAATTGTCCCTTACACACTATATTCATGGAATGTATGTCTCCGTGGACATGAAACAAATGACTCTGTAGACTCGTCTTGGATCTCGATTGAACATTGCAATGATTGCAACTATAGATCGCGAAATGAAGTTTTACACAACACGAACGTTCCAGGTGAGATTTCAATCCTTTTGTCGTACAAAACCTGGCATTGCAACAATTGCAAATATATTTACTCGTCCACACGGTTTTGTGTATTTGGAGTGCGTACTCGGACTTGAAATGGATCAAACAAATAGTGCAAAGAAATGAATTTTGTTCTACGACTTTTCTATTTGATTTCGTCCGTTGTCTGACTTTATAATCATCGATCGTACCACTAGACATAATTTTACTCGTTTCTGAACTAATAGATGACGTAGATTCATTAATATTACAGTTCTCCGATTCGATATATTCTTCCGTCTCTGTTATTTCGTTGCGGAAAGGCTGAAAACAAATGCAACACCCGAAGGAATAAGATATTTTTCGAGAATTCTATTCATCAATGGGAACACACAATTAAACAAGGGATGCGATGAGACATGAGTATGAGTAAATATGTAATATAAGAACGAAAATAATAATTTCTAAGAAAATTGGAGGATATTAGTTCAATCAAATGAATAAATTATCACCAAATATAAATACAGTCATATTAATCGATTTACAAAAAAGAAGTTTGATTCCATCGGCACAATGATCTGAAATTTTGAGGAATTGTGAGCGAGAAAAGATCGTAGAGAATTTCGAATATAAACTTTCAGCTGCTGATATTTATTATAACGATAGGAGCTATATCAGTTTTACAACACTGATCTCTATAGAACATTAGATAACGGATGTGTACTAATAATAATGGCCCGAATTAAAATAGCTGCAGTTATCTTTATTATGGCCTCTTAGGCGTTTTTCTAGTAAATTTCAAATATTATGAATATGCAACAATAACTCAGATAGACTTTCATGATCGTCATGAAATGTATGAATTAATTTATTAAAAACCAGAAATGATGAGCAGTAAAGTCCATTTGAATGAATATGTTAACATCAAAATGTACATAGATTTCATATCATATCATGAGTTGTCCTTACCATGCAATGTACCAATATTTTTTTAATATTTTTCATCACTGTTACATTAATATCAATTTTCTCAATATATGTTGTTAATTTGGTGTAAAATTATGAAGGTAATTTGTAATCATTTATAGCATCATTTTGTCATACAATATTTGGTAGTCGGAAATTTGCTATAAATTGTCTATCTGGGATCACACAATGTTATTTGCAGATTAAGCAAACCTAATGCTATATAAATCAATACCATACAGTTAATAGCTACAAAGTACTTCATTTTACAACCCACTAACGAAAAATCTATCATGACAATTCCTCGATTGTTACATTGCACATGGAAGGATTCGCAGAATACGGAACTAACTACAGAAGATATATTATTGGTACCAAATTGGTTTCTTACTAATCCAAAACTAATCAATGCAATATATTTACAAGACAAACTTTCGCACTGCACATAAAATTATTTATCATAGAATTATAACGGATGTAAAACAATGTGAATTTATTACGTGCTTCATAATAAGACTAAAGCAAGAAGGACGCATTCCGGAATGTAGTAGAGATAAGGAAAGTCGAATGACAGATAACATGCAAGGTTCTGCAATCGGGCCGATTGGCCCGTTTCCTTTAGAATAAAAAAGATGATACAACAGATACCTTTACGCTAATCGCTTGCTCAGCATAGCAACATTATATATAAATAAATTTAGAACGTAAAATTGACATATTTCATATTTTATAAATTTGATACATAACAGACAAGAAACGAAAGTAAACGCAATTTTAATAATAAAAGACGTCAATTGACATGTCCTATGCTTCAAAATTTTATATATATCACCTATTCCATTCTATCTCGCGGTAATTTAACGGAAAAATGTTTCGGGAAAAAGTTAATTAGTTGTCAATAATCCACGGCTAGCATTATTAGGAATTTGAAAAAATATTAATTTCAATGGAATATATATATATGGAATCTAGATATATATCACTTATGTTTGATAACAGAAGAGGCTAAATGTATGAAAAAAAATGAAGTGCATAAAAGAAATGTTGAAATTTATACATACGTTAGGTTAGGTGACATTAGTTTCTGTGTTTATGTGCTTCAAACGTTAGAAATGGAATTATATATGCTTTCCATGATATTAAAATAATTTGAAAAAAAATTTATGCACCCAATAAATACATTATATACTGCATGCAAGTAAGCGAGCATGAAACCTTTACAAAGCTTAATAAAATACTCACATCTGGGCCTCTTTCCAACTTGATACTTGCGAATACTGCCTGAACAGAACGTTCATATACCAAAGCACGAGCCATTGTCCCTATAAAATTAGTTTTATATCTAAAGTAATTGCGTAATTACAGTCTGTAACCAAGAAGCAGAAGATACTAATCATGCATTTGCAAGTTATAAATTAATCTACTAATGATTAAAATATTTGAATAATTTTGAAGTAGATATGTTAAATTATATTTGATTATTTATAAGCACGTGTTATACAAAATAATTATAATTATTTGAATGTTCAAATCAATACAAATAATAGACCAATTAAAGGAAAAGAGGTATGTAAGTGGTAGTACATATATATAGATAATTGCATTGTTTTAGGTTAAAAGAGTACAGGCAAAGGATTTCTGGAATATCTTATTACTGATATGTAAAAACGCTTATTGCATTTACTACTTACTATTCTATCGATGTGTGATTTACATTTCCTACTAATTATAAAGTTGCGAAGGCGACATAAAGCAAAAACTCACGACACATCACAGGCGTCACAAGCGAACTGAGTACACACCATACGTACGATCAAGATGGCGGATTTCACGAACGGATACCGACTACCGGTTATTAGTGCCAGCATCGACTTTCAGCAAAGTTCAGACTGTTCCATTAATGTCGTCGCGGTCATAATCACGGTCATCAATGGTGAGTAAAGAATAAGTGAATTATTTATTTTATGCGCGTCTTGAATCTTAAATGTAATTAAATGTCGTCACCTATGTTTCCAATTTACAAAACGTTTGCGATAGGAGGACGATTGAACAGGGAACAGTAGCCTTATGACCCTTTTATTAGAAACGTCACAGCCTACTGTAATACCTAGTCTTTAATTCGTATTAGAGTTGGCTGTGGTTGCACTGTACGAAAGACAGATTCCTATGGTGTTGCCATTTTATTCTCAGCATGTTTAGGTATTAAAGTAAGTTGTAGAAACGTGCTCGAGCATGGATCTACTGGACGTACCATTGAGGTGGTAAGGCGCGTCGAAATACGGAAGGAGGGGTGCAGATCATGGGCGCATGCGTTTCAATTGCTGATCAAGTTTAGTGCACCCTAGTGCACCCAGTTGAAAATGCGTATTATAGACAAATATGCGCACAGCCTACTTTAGTATCTAGCCAGAGAATAAAATGGTAACACCGCGGGAGTCCGGATTTCTTGTAGTGCGACTCTCCGTGCGACCACAGTCGGCTGTGATTGCACTACACAAAAACCGGACTCCCGCAGTGTTGTCATTGTATTCTCAACATAGTTAGGTATTAACGTATGCTGTGATATGCGAATGTTCACATGATCATATAAACAAGGGGCAAGCACAAAGCATGAACCGTGTGTATTGTAATCATGGACCTAAAGGATGGAGCAGCAAGGCGGTAAGGGGTGCCGAAATATACAAGGGTGCAAAGCATGGGCGCATGCGCTCATATTGTGGTGCACCCTACAAGTTCCAGCTATTTTCAGTGCAGTCTACAGTTGAAAATACTTATTATAGATAGATATGCACATACTGACATGACCATGCAGAAAACTCTTTGCTCTAAAACTCTAAACTTTTATCTACACCCTATAAGTTAGGAAATAAAGGACTGTTCAGGCTTGTTACTACGGACACCCGTATGTCCACAGATGTACTTCCTGAAACTGGCCAAGTTTCATAAGTAATTAAAACCGCTTAACACGATTTCGCCTCACTTTCTGATACCGCAGAGAAAAGTGTTTTTAAAGGGAAGTACTGCAATCACGGTACAACCATGATTTCCTCCAACTTTTAATTGCCCCATTAGAATACTATCTTGCCAGTTATATTATACCATGCATTTATTATAAGCTATCTTCTTGCATTTGTAAAGTGACCTTTGTTATCCATAGAATGGGCATTCTTTTAGCACACTAGTACTTCATGTCATCATTTCTATCACGTGTTCAGAAGGTTCCACTTCCTCTTTGCAAATACAATTTCGAAATGAAAACAAAAAATAAATTTATTGTCAACCTCACATAGGTTGACTCCTCAATATCGACTCAAGTAATAGTGCTATTTCTTTTTTTCGACTTATTTTTACAAGTAGCATCACTTCCTGTTTGATTGTACCAGCCGATCGGCCACACCCTGCATCGAATACTGCCTGAACAGAACGTTCATATACCAAAGCACGAGCCATTGTCCCTATAAAATTAGTTTTATATCTAAAGTAATTGCGTAATTACAGTCTGTAACCAAGAAGCAGAAGATACTAATCATGCATTTGCAAGTTATAAATTAATCTACTAATGATTAAAATATTTGAATAATTTTGAAGTAGATATGTTAAATTATATTTGATTATTTATAAGCACGTGTTATACAAAATAAGTATAATTATTTGAATGTTCAAATCAATACAAATAATAGACCAATTAAAGGAAAAGAGGTATGTAAGTGGTAGTACATATATATAGATAATTGCATTGTTTTAGGTTAAAAGAGTACAGGCAAAGGATTTCTGGAATATCTTATTACTGATATGTAAAAACGCTTATTGCATTTACTACTTACTATTCTATCGATGTGTGATTTACATTTCCTACTAATTATAAAGTTGCGAAGGCGACATAAAGCAAAAACTCACGACACATCACAGGCGTCACAAGCGAACTGAGTACACACCATACGTACGATCAAGATGGCGGATTTCACGAACGGATACCGACTACCGGTTATTAGTGCCAGCATCGACTTTCAGCAAAGTTCAGACTGTTCCATTAATGTCGTCGCGGTCATAATCACGGTCATCAATGGTGAGTAAAGAATAAGTGAATTATTTATTTTATGCGCGTCTTGAATCTTAAATGTAATTAAATGTCGTCACCTATGTTTCCAATTTACAAAACGTTTGCGATAGGAGGACGATTGAACAGGGAACAGTAGCCTTATGACCCTTTTATTAGAAACGTCACAGCCTACTGTAATACCTAGTCTTTAATTCGTATTAGAGTTGGCTGTGGTTGCACTGTACGAAAGACAGATTCCTATGGTGTTGCCATTTTATTCTCAGCATGTTTAGGTATTAAAGTAAGTTGTAGAAACGTGCTCGAGCATGGATCTACTGGACGTACCATTGAGGTGGTAAGGCGCGTCGAAATACGGAAGGAGGGGTGCAGATCATGGGCGCATGCGTTTCAATTGCTGATCAAGTTTAGTGCACCCTAGTGCACCCAGTTGAAAATGCGTATTATAGACAAATATGCGCACAGCCTACTTTAGTATCTAGCCAGAGAATAAAATGGTAACACCGCGGGAGTCCGGATTTCTTGTAGTGCGACTCTCCGTGCGACCACAGTCGGCTGTGATTGCACTACACAAAAACCGGACTCCCGCAGTGTTGTCATTGTATTCTCAACATAGTTAGGTATTAACGTATGCTGTGATATGCGAATGTTCACATGATCATATAAACAAGGGGCAAGCACAAAGCATGAACCGTGTGTATTGTAATCATGGACCTAAAGGATGGAGCAGCAAGGCGGTAAGGGGTGCCGAAATATACAAGGGTGCAAAGCATGGGCGCATGCGCTCATATTGTGGTGCACCCTACAAGTTCCAGCTATTTTCAGTGCAGTCTACAGTTGAAAATACTTATTATAGATAGATATGCACATACTGACATGACCATGCAGAAAACTCTTTGCTCTAAAACTCTAAACTTTTATCTACACCCTATAAGTTAGGAAATAAAGGACTGTTCAGGCTTGTTACTACGGACACCCGTATGTCCACAGATGTACTTCCTGAAACTGGCCAAGTTTCATAAGTAATTAAAACCGCTTAACACGATTTCGCCTCACTTTCTGATACCGCAGAGAAAAGTGTTTTTAAAGGGAAGTACTGCAATCACGGTACAACCATGATTTCCTCCAACTTTTAATTGCCCCATTAGAATACTATCTTGCCAGTTATATTATACCATGCATTTATTATAAGCTATCTTCTTGCATTTGTAAAGTGACCTTTGTTATCCATAGAATGGGCATTCTTTTAGCACACTAGTACTTCATGTCATCATTTCTATCACGTGTTCAGAAGGTTCCACTTCCTCTTTGCAAATACAATTTCGAAATGAAAACAAAAAATAAATTTATTGTCAACCTCACATAGGTTGACTCCTCAATATCGACTCAAGTAATAGTGCTATTTCTTTTTTTCGACTTATTTTTACAAGTAGCATCACTTCCTGTTTGATTGTACCAGCCGATCGGCCACACCCTGCACATCGATCTATTATGTATGTATATATGCAATTTGGTAGAGCTTGAAAACCATTGTGGAAGAGAAACGATCGAAGTTACATATAATTCGTTACTGGAACAATAGTTTCGATCTACAATAGAGCAGTGATCCCTTAAACGTAAGATTAACGTTGGTAACATACGAGAGGAAGAAAAGAGAAGGGAATAAGATGAATGGGGGATAATACCGATACTGATAGGGTAGTTATGTCATAGGTAAAGCGATGTCCTACGAAAGTTATGCCATTAAGATGGATTCGCGTCTTATGAGACTAAGCCGAAGTCTGAGACTAAGTCTTTGGCAAACCTTCGACTTGTTCGAAAGTCAGATACCATCGGGACTAACTGACGTAAAGCGTATAACATCAGCTTCTTCCTTTCTCGAAAAAATTAATATCCTCCCGATAACAGTGTGCCGGATATTCAATCTCAGTTCACAGAGGGAAAGAAGTTCAGGGTTTGAATATAAGAATACGGAAATCGAAGTTCGTTTTAGTATGTAGTGCATCTCACAAATCGAAGACACTTTATGACAGTGATAACTATGCTTTTCATTACAATATAGATTAAACTATTACTTATACCAGGCATGTACACAGAACCATTTCGATTGTTTATCCGGAAAATCACCTATTCTAACAAGTTTATCTTACAATTAGGCCGGATGATTGATATTCTACTGTATATAAATTATTCCATTGTACGTATTTAATCAACCATTACTTAATATGAATCTGCAGTAGTTAAAATGTAACCAAATGAATGAATGGCTTGGTTCGCACTTTTAACTCACGTTGCTGAATCTTTTACTAAAAGGCAAGGGCAAAGAAAGGGTTCCGAGTCCCGAGTACCCCGGACGCAAAATTATAATCGTCTTCGAATGTACACATTGCACACGCTTTCCATGATCGCGGTTGACAGTATAATAATTTCTGCTCGCGTTCCAATTTCTATTCACTAGCTTCTGATCACATATAAAATGATTGAGAATGGTCAGTAAGTAGAAATTGTCACGTGAACAGAAATTGGGACATTTATTATACACACGAGTTAGCTGCTGAAGCAGTCTTATAACTACGTCTCTGTCCCTGGTAGTTTGACCACGCCATCAAATACAACGCTATTCAATGGGTTTATTAAAGTTTACGTCGAAATACAGTAGCCTCCAAATATGTCATGGTCACCAGATTTCTTAGAATCTCTCGTCATATGAGTGTAAAACATTGTTAAAAGTAAGCAGTAGATGCAAGCAAGACGATAATACAGAGATAACGGCAGATAGAAATGGCGAGAGCGGTTCTATCCTTAAAATAGTGGTTTCGACATGCCTGATTTATACTGCAGTTATTTATCATCGGACTCTTACCGCCAAGTGGAATCATAATACTCACCGTGGAGAGATTACTCGATGGAGGCTAAGAAGCGACCACCCACGCCCCGGTCATCATCGATGCCACAGCAGGAGCAGCCTGCGGTAACTCTGCGCTTATTAAGCTCACCAGAATCTCAACTCGAAGCGATACCTAAAATCGCGCTCTGCGTTGCCAGTAACTGACAAGCACTAGTAGGAACTCTGCTAGTTCTGCTACCACCCTATTTTTAATACCCCTTATCGCACCTACCGACTAAGGCCAATTTATCGATATTGAAAGATGCACTCGCGGTAAATGACGGTGTAGTAAGTTGACGCTAGAACTATCGACTTGTTTTTATATATGCATTTCTTCATTATAAGTCAGTCATTTGTATTGGTTTAGGAATTCTAGTGTTAACTCGATGACAATTACATAAATTAAATGGTAGATAGTTCGGTTATTGTCGTACGTCATAGGCTATCGATTCTTTCATATCGCATGGCAGATAGTAGTAATGCATAATCTGTAGACAGCGGATTTTATGCATTTATGAAATAATTGAATGTATTGCAAGTATAAACGTCGTAGGTGATGGATGAAAGTATACAAAATATAAAAAACGAATGCATATTGTATTACTTAAAGGAGAAAGCCATAAATTTTACTTTGCATAAAAATCCAATAATCTAGGTATCCATAAAAAGTGTAACAGAACAGGTAGTAACACGAAACTGCGGTAAATATCAGTTATTTGGATTACTTTATAAAATGCCACTTATGTTAATAATAATTGAATAATATACTCAATATAAACGGAAAATCGTTTTTAATAATGATTGGAATCATTTAACAACTATCAAAGCATGTTCAAACTGGCCAAGAACGTTTAAAATGAATTTAGGAGAATTTACGAGTTTATAATACAGTATTCAATATTGAATATTGGAACATCTGACTGTACTTAAATTTTATTTGTACTGAGCGTTTTCGAAAGTGTGGAGTAGATTCAGTACACTAAAACAAGAAAATAAATTCATGAAATAGAGTGAAATATGGAAAACACTGTCCTATTTCGAGACCTGTTTCCTATGTATTTCTATATTTAGGAAGCTAATTTTGTAAGCGATTAGGGAAGAAAAGGGTAATCAGTGAAACTTCAAAAGAAACACGATGCTACGTGAAAGTGCTTTATTCCTTTCGGAGATCGTTCATCGCAGACATCGGCGTCGGGAATGCCGCTCTCATTCTTTTTTTTTTTTTCATCTTTTCATATATGTGTACATATTTGTATAAATATACATACACGCATGTACGGATTTCATATGTGTACGTATATATTATATTATTTATGTACGTACGTATGTATGCGTATATACATACATATATACTCTAATAAGCGATCCTAATTATCGAGTAAATTACCGTCTGATATTAAAAAATACGCATGTATATGTACATGTACAATTACAACACACGCCAGGACGGCAGGAATCCTGGTCCAGTGAGACCTTAATAATGATTTTAAAACGAAGGTTGAATGTACAGTATACACATTTACACTTATCGTTTCAGCAACAACAATTTTTTTTATTGTACGTAGATTGCAAAAATTAAATAAATAATGACAGTGGTACATCGCGTTATTGGACGGAAAGGCCCAAAACACTGCGCAGAGGTGTGAGAGGAAATTATAGGTTTAAATTCGGTCGAGTGCGATTGCTTCTTCGTCTCTCTCTTGCTATTCAATTCACTCTTACTCTCCATCTCTCTCTCTCTCTTTCTCTCTCTCTCTCATGCAATCTCGTTTTTACATCACTCGCACACTCGCTCACTCTTCACTCTACTTTCGTACGCTCGTTTCTCTGCCAATTCACTCACAACAGCTTTTTATCCTCGCACTCTTTTTCTCTCTTTACTTCGCGTTCATTCTTTTCATTTATCTTCCTTGCATCCTTCCGTTCTCACACGTACGTACATTCGATCTTTTTCATACTTACATCATTTCGCTCTTTCTCTTAGGTCTGTTCCTCGTTTTCACATTCTCACACTTCCTGTCTCCCTTTCAATCATTCGCTTTCTCAGTTTAAATGCGGTCCGCATTGCGAAAAACACAAATGGAGAGAGTCAAGTCTCGAGTATGAGAAATATTCACTGAAAAAGGTCAGAAACAGATTTTCCTCGTCGGTTTTTATAAAAAATCTATTTTAAAGCATGCCCGGTAACACCAGACAAACAGCGTCGTTTTCCGTCTCTCTGTTTTCCATTTAAATGCATCCGTATAATTTTTTTGTTCATTTCGAGATGCTCCTACGTAATAATGATGGTTTGGTTTTTCTCGTCTTGCTCATTTCTTTTTTATATTACAATAATTAACATCGTCACATACAGACTTATACACTAACGATATGACTACAGCTCCAAACCAGCAGAGCGTTCACCGATGAAGAAGTGAGAATAATTATTTACGCGTCTTTTTCGTTATTCTCCTTTTCGTTTACTTCTCGCCACCGTTCGCTCCCGTTTCGTTTTTATTTCTTCTTCTTCCTCTTTATTATTATTTTTTTTTTTTATTTCTTGGAGGGAAGGTTTCCTTGTCTTCACTTACATTCCCGAATTGATAAAGTTCGATATGCCAATTTCTATATAAAACGTTACAAAGTTATTTTGTGAGCGTTGCCATGTGGCGTTTTCAATTTTATATCTATACGCGAAAGCCCGAGAAAATATTTTTGCAAACATTTCGCCGTTGCCTTTCTCGGACCTCCTTTACGAAGTTCTTCAAACGTTCTCCCGAACTCCTTTTTGCTCTCGCACACTCGCTCGCATTTCTTTCATCCCTCTGCCCTCGCTCGCGACTTCTTTTTTACCATTACAAACGCCGGTCAACCCCTCTCAAGAAAGGAAACGCGACATTCGCATCGATCGGTCCAACTTTCTGCGATCTGTCATCAATTAAAAGTAAAGTTAATGAATCTTCTGGTTTCCCAGTTTCCAGTAACATTAGAAAGACAAATGAAAGTTAGATCGTTCTAGTACAAATAAAAATTAAATTTTCCAATATGTATAGTAGAAAGTATCTATATACGTATTTTATCAAACTAAGATTACTCGCGAAGATATGAACCGATCAGTTGCGTCTCCTTCCTCTTTTTTTCTTTTCAAGAAGAAGAAATTTTTCGATGATCTCGAATACGATTCGGCAATGCCAATAAGGAAAATATTTTTTAAGGGATCTCGTTGACGGGCGCGTTACGACTAGAGTTTACATATATACGTAACAAAATATTTCTCGCCTGCTCGTCTCTTCATCGAAAATTATAGTTCGTTTGCTGCCCTCCCTCCCGCCTCGTGTTTTTTTTTTTTTACACACCTCCGACCCTTTCAACTCGCATATGTATATATCGTCAATCGGCGCGATTTTTTCTTCGTTTCATTCTCGTTTCTCTTCCTGTTTCTGTGTAATGCGCGAACTGTGCCGACTCGATTGTACGAAGGCATCGTGTAGGGAACTATTTTGAGATATATAATATTAATTATGCGTACTATATACGTAGCTTTCTTATTTCTGCTTTAAAATGATGTTCACCTGCATTCCTTTCGTTCTCTTCGCTCTCGTCTTTTAATGAACGATAAACCGACCGATAGATACATATTTCGTTTTGTTTTAAGTAACGTCCTCAAGTACATCAGCTGACACGGGTGGAGCACTCGTTTATATATTTTCTGTTATTACTTTTTTTGTTCTTTTTAGTTTTTATTTCCTCGTCTATAATCTTCTCTCGTTATCTCGTTTCTTTTATTATTATTATTATTATTATTATTATTATTTCTTTTACTTCTTACTTTTCGTTTTAAACACTAGATTTGTGGGGATTCCGGCACAAACAAGGAATGTCGTAGTACATTATATCAACATTTAATAAAATATCTGAAACATTAACAAATAGACTATATGAGTACTACATGACTGCCCTTAATAATGTTTATAGCTAATCGATAAGTAGTAATCATTTGTTGGTTTGTTTCTCTCCTATCTTTTGTTTCTCTTCCCCCTTTCAACTGATGGCATTTTTTTTTCAAATAGGCAGGTGGGCATAGTTAAATTCTGTGTAACACTGAGTTCCTGCGTTCTCTCGTTCATCGTGCTCTGACATTTTCTCTTTATAAATAAATGCATCGTCTTGACATTTTTCATCTCGAGCACCATATTTTATTTCTGTTCTTCTCGCGGTCTTCGATTAAATTTACTTTTTCCACACGTTGTTGTCTCCCTCTTATTTTTCTGTCACGCATCTCCTCGTTGCAGTATTTATTCATTCTTCCATTATCTTCCCGAGAAAACCCAATTAGTATTTTTTTTTTTACTTTCAGTGACAAACGGGCTCCCATCTACTACGTTAGAAACTTCTATTTGCAACGACGATGGGCTGTCCAGTGAACGCGATTACGTTGATAAGAAAAATTCAAAAGAAGACAAATATTTCTTTCATGCGAAACCAATGAAAACGTAATTATGAGAAAACTTGGACAATGGCGACGTCAATCATTTAATGAATGTGGCAAGCTTTCTGTCCAATTTTTGAGAAACGGAAAGAATTGTGCTTTGATCTCGTAATCGCGCGTAGCGGTCAGCCACGGGGAAATAAGTGCCTCATTTTCACCTATATACTCCGTAATCGCTATGTCTGTATACATACGTATATTTATATTTATATATATATTTGTTTTTTTATTCAAAATGTTATATCTCGTTTAGAGGAAAGGCGACGCGCGTCGCCTCACTTACTTTGTGTTTTTTTTTTTGTTAATTTTCTTTTTACGCTTCTTTTAATGCCTACAAATGCATCGTTTTCACTTATATTTCTTCCGACATCGTGGACATACAACGTAAATAGCCTAGATCATCGTACAAATAAGTTGATCGATATTTAATCGTTGCCCTGAGTGCCTTGGTACCCGGCTTGCGAACGGAACTCGATTTCCGTGCCTCGATAAAGTACGCTCATCATCTCTTTCCTTCTCTCGAGCCCTCAAGTATTCCGTTTGCTCTCTCATTTGTATAAAGCACCACGCTCAACGTTTTCGTCTTCTCCTGTTCATCGCTTTAGAAGCAGCTAAAGGAAAGTATGTGAAGCGTCACGAAGCGAAGTCGATCGTCCGCCGATCTCGCGCAATCTTTATCGAGTAAGCTTTCTTTGATTCGAGAAGTTGAAATGGTAAATGACCCGAGTGTCAAAAAGACGAGCAATCGTTTCTTCAGAAGAAAAATGTCTCTGGCTGGAGAAACAATTTCTCCTTTCGTCGATAGTCGTGTCATACTTTGTTGTTTCAATCTCTCGATTCAAATAAATTCGCAGTTACTGAACCGAACCGCGATTCCTATTTATTTCTCTTACCACTTACTACATTTTACATGCAAACATGACACTGACGATATTAATATAAAGGCGTTAGAATCGTTGAACGGCTCGGTTCAAGGTGTCCGCGATTGAAACGCGTTTGCTAGCGGAGACACTGTTGAACTCGCGGGTAAAAAGTGGCAGTCGAACATTAGACACTTCGTTCAAGCGATTCCCGGTACATGAATGAATGGCGATGGTGTAAATCTCTCGGGCGAAGGGGGCGTATCGACACTTTTTTTTTTTACGAAGCTTTGAGAAGAAACGCGATTTCGTTTTGATTCATTCTCTTGTTTTTTTGGAAGAGGTTCGCGGTGAAATCCGCGGACGATCGCGACCTCCGTCATCGTTTTGATCCATTTACAGTCGCGATCGCGATATGTACCATTTACAAAAATTACTTGAATACGTATATAGAAGAGAGATACATAGTGGGTTTATAAAACTCGTCAAATGTGAAAAAGAAAAGACACGGTTTCGTAGCTCTCTCTCTCTCTCTCTATATCTCTTATGTGGGTGTTCTCGTTTAGAAAAATTAGCCATTCCTCCTTCCTTCCATTAGTTTGTCTTCCTCTTTTCATTTAACCATACGTTCTACGTTATTAGAATCACGTTGCTCAGGCGAAAAATAGATTATTATGTGTTTCTTCTATCACTCTTTCTCTTTCCATTCATCTTGCATCTTTTACATCTCGTTCATGCTGCTTGTATGTATTGTATGTCGGAGCGTAGATAATCGTGTGATCACGCGTGTAAGTAGTATGCCTGTCTATGTGTTCAATGCGTAAATTCTGACTGTGTGCTGACGTACTTTATATAGGTATTTAATCGACATTTTTATACTTTTTTTTTTGTTTCATTTATTATCGCGTCCCACTCTGTAAGGCGATCGGCTTAGCTTCTCTTATAAGTGCTTATAAACGTGGTATATTTTATTTTATTTTTTTGTTTAATGCGGGCCAGGTGGCTCTTAGCTTAACTCGGGGCAACTCGGCAGGATGTTTAATGTGAACTAGTACCGTTAAGAGTGTAGCATCATTTTTCTTTATACACCATTCTTCTTCTTCTTCTTCTTCTTCTTCTTTTTCTTCTCTTCTTTTTTTCTTTAAATATATTCTGTAGTAATTCTCTTATTTTCATTTGGTTAAAATGCGTACAAACGGAGATGCGGAATCATAATAATATGTATAACGTACCGAGGGAGGTGTGGCGTTCATTACTTATCGATTATTATTATTTTTATTATTAGTATTGTTATTATTACTTATCGCATTAATTACACATTAATTATTACTATTCTTTAGTGGTAGCGTTATTATTACATATTAGTGCTAGCGTTATTATTAATTATTATTCTCCATTACTTATTACTTATTGTTATTATTAACGGTTTCATCTTTGCTGAATAACCCTCACTGCGCGATAAGTAATATCTTTTATTCGGATTTCTTTCTAATGACGTTTTACGGTTTTTTTTACTTACGAAGTTATTTAATTACTTCTCGTTATTACTCGTCGTTATTAAATATCGTTACTTAATATCATAATCATTTCTATCATCGTTAATCGTATTCATTATTCAATTATTTGGTTTATTCTTTCTTGCGTCGGAGAAAATCGTCGAGAGTGATTATGCAAAGCCAATAATACGGTAATAATTACATCGTTATTACTATTATTATTATTATTATTATTATTATTATTATTATTATTATTATTATTATTATTATTTCTTTTTTCTTTGGATTTACTTCGGTCGAAGCTTCACACAGCCAAAAAATGAAGAAGCACTTAAAACAGTGCTCAACACTATATAAATGAGTTCACGATTAATTAATTAATTCCGTCAATTAATTAATTAATAAATCAAGGTATTCCGGTCAGCTGGAGTGGCAGAGGCGGCAGCCGTATTTTCCCTTTCTCACTTTCCCAATCTCTTCTTTCTTCGTTCACCTTTGTGTAACCTACTGCGTAGCTAGGTAAGGTCAATCAAAAGGATCATNGCTTAACTCGGGGCAACTCGGCAGGATGTTTAATGTGAACTAGTACCGTTAAGAGTGTAGCATCATTTTTCTTTATACACCATTCTTCTTCTTCTTCTTCTTCTTCTTCTTTACCTTCTCTTCTTTTTTTCTTTAAATATATTCTGTAGTAATTCTCTTATTTTCATTTGGTTAAAATGCGTACAAACGGAGATGCGGAATCATAATAATATGTATAACGTACCGAGGGAGGTGTGGCGTTCATTACTTATCGATTATTATTATTTTTATTATTAGTATTGTTATTATTACTTATCGCATTAATTACACATTAATTATTACTATTCTTTAGTGGTAGCGTTATTATTACATATTAGTGCTAGCGTTATTATTAATTATTATTCTCCATTACTTATTACTTATTGTTATTATTAACGGTTTCATCTTTGCTGAATAACCCTCACTGCGCGATAAGTAATATCTTTTATTCGGATTTCTTTCTAATGACGTTTTACGGTTTTTTTTACTTACGAAGTTATTTAATTACTTCTCGTTATTACTCGTCGTTATTAAATATCGTTACTTAATATCATAATCATTTCTATCATCGTTAATCGTATTCATTATTCAATTATTTGGTTTATTCTTTCTTGCGTCGGAGAAAATCGTCGAGAGTGATTATGCAAAGCCAATAATACGGTAATAATTACATCGTTATTACTATTATTATTATTATTATTATTATTATTATTATTATTATTATTATTATTATTATTTCTTTTTTCTTTGGATTTACTTCGGTCGAAGCTTCACACAGCCAAAAAATGAAGAAGCACTTAAAACAGTGCTCAACACTATATAAATGAGTTCACGATTAATTAATTAATTCCGTCAATTAATTAATTAATAAATCAAGGTATTCCGGTCAGCTGGAGTGGCAGAGGCGGCAGCCGTATTTTCCCTTTCTCACTTTCCCAATCTCTTCTTTCTTCGTTCACCTTTGTGTAACCTACTGCGTAGCTAGGTAAGGTCAATCAAAAGGATCATCCATGTGTCTTGTATATCCGTGTATACGTTATGTACGTGAGTATTCATGCCCTTTTCTTCCTCTATAACCATCATCAGAAACGATTTCTTTTTTCCTCAACGGCAAGCAGCATTGTTCTCTGTCCTTCCCTCGTTTAAATTCACGTTTTAACTACATATATGTACATATTTTATTTATTCTAATCGTCCAGCCGCGGAGAACGTAAGAACTGTGTATTAAGTTACACGCGGTGGACAGCGTTCTCGTCGCGCGTTTTCAGTAGAGACACTCTAACGTATGATTCAGTTGAACATTAGTGTTAACGTTAAAGCTTTTTCAGTGATTCTCAGTGGATCGTAATTATCTAAATATATCACCGTAAAGCGCGATCTGCTCGATCTACGAGCGACCATGCTCGTTTCTATTCCCATCCTCTTTCCTTCTTAATAATTACTCGCATAACGATCATCCCCTGCTGCCCTACTCCTTCGGCCACAATCAATTTTAAATATCTTGAAACTATACAGTTTTCCAATTGTTTGACGCCAATCGAACAATAATCTAAATCGCAGAGGGAGTATACAGTTCACAGGGTGCAGCAGTGGTTGATCAACGAGGGTGCCGGCCCTAATTACTCGCGAAATCGTTCAATCGTCAAGTTACAATCTAACAAGCCTCGATGATATGGAGAAAAACGCGTTGCTCGATAAAAGAGCACAACGTTTATCTACCATTTAACGTTTCTAATTCTCGTTCTACGGTTTCTCGCGTTCGCACAGCAGTCTATCTCGCTCTTCTTGCCTTCGACAACGTAATTAACAATAAGTACTAGAGTTTCATAAATGCACAATTTCTGCACCCTCAACCGTCTTAATTTTCAAATGTTTTTTGTCATCTATTCTAACATGATCCATTCGCCTTATCTCGATCGCACCGTTCGCCCTCTCGCTCATATTTCACACTCCTTTTCACTTTCTATTCTCGTCTCGCATTCACCCTTAGATATTCATATTCTTTCCTGCCCGAAGAAAGGGGCGATTGGACGAGTGGCAATCGGCGATCGACAGACAACAATCGATCCTTTATTTAATCGCAGCATGGAAATTTTTGACGAGTTTCGACAGTCGACATCTTTTCTATACAGACTCGCAGAATATCTACTGCTGTTTAAGGACCGTTAATCAGTTTCGTATACATTCTCTCTTTCCCTATAGCGTCGGCCGTCACCTCCGCCTACCACGATTCGCATATCACCACTCTCGCACGCTAGCAAATGGAATGCAGTGTAAATATCGTGGGATCTTAATTAACATGGATTTGATTTTCTTGTTCGTCCCGTAGAACACGCTGGTTGACCTTTCGAAATGGACGCGATGGGACGCGATGGAAGTTGAAAAGTACTCGTCGTTTCGTGTATTCGTGGGGGTAGCCTTGTTTTTGCCGGAGTCCGATCGGTTTTTGTTTTCCATCCGCGCGACGTCCATCGTGGTTGTCGAAGTGTATTTTACTATTTGCGATTCTCGAGGGAACCTCCCGATCTCTCGAGTGTATATTTATATGTATATACATACAATATATATTTATATCAAGCGAAAACGGAGAAAGAGTTCTTCGGTTGTTAAAAAGCGCTGAAAACTTTTTAAGAAAACGTACAAACGATCGTAGAAAGGTTTTTTTGTTTTGGCCTGCGATCTCCGACGACGAAAGCCCGATCGAGGTGAAAGCTCTCTCTCTCTCTCTCTCTCTCTCTCTCTCTCTCTCTCGCTCGCTCTCTCTCCCGTTTCCCTTACCGTCAACTGGCTCTTTTACTTCTCGCATTTTGTTAATAGCCGACCGAATTGAATATGAAGTCTGCCGATGGGAACCGAACGGAATAACAACGCATTTTGGCCTTCCGCGTTCTTTGTGTTTCTGTAAAATGTATACGCGCGTGTACCTAATACATGTATGTGCGTATATGTGTTGCCGTTGTTCTGATGATGCATACAGAATATCTTTCGTCCCGCGTGTCGCTCCGAAAAGGGGAATCGTATGAAAGAATCTCGTCCACGATTACTCGATAATTCCACTTGTAGCAATGCCATACCCACTACCTAGCTACCTATCTATGAGCCTATATTTCTTATACCTCTAACAGCTACGACCGTCTAACAGAGTAGTTTCCTCTCTCGCCGTTTTATCTAAATATCTTTCTCACCGTATTCATTAATTTTTTTTCTCTTTAGTTCAGTGGTTACAGTAATAGTTGTAGTACTTTAGTATTTACTAATAACAGTAATACTTAATAGCGGTAGTAACAGTAGTAGTAGTAGTAGTAGTAGTAGTAGTAGTAGTAGTAGTAGTAGTAGTAGTAGTAATAGTAGTAGTAGTCGTAGCGATAGTAGTAGTAGTATCAGCAGCAGCAGCAATAGTAGTAGTAGTAAGTAGACGATAGATAATAACAACGAAAGTAATGATCACACTACTATCATTCCGGTAGTAGTAGTAATATACAACAGTAGTAGTAGAATAGTAGTAAGAGTTAGTAGTTAGTAGTTTTAGTAGCGATGGTGGTGGTTTGGTGGTGGTGTTGGCGGTGGTGGTGGTGTTATTAGAGAGTAAGTCGTCGTTTTCTTGCGTTGGTAAATTTACTCCGTGACGGTAGGGGCGTGTGGTTCTTCCTTTTTTTCGTCTTGCAGTGGTGACAGTTATTTGCGGTAGCGGTAGTAGTAATAGTAGTAGTAGTAGCAGTAGCAGTAGCAGTAGCAGTAGCAGTATAGTGGTAGTAGTAATAGTAACAGTATTAGTCGTTTAGTAACAGTATTAGTAGTAGTAGTAGTAGTAGTAGTAGTAGTAGTAGTAGGTTTTTTTAATTAATAGATTCTCAACAGTAACAGTACGTACTAATTTTAATACGTAATAAACTTGTGTTATCCACTGCGGAATTGTTTCGCGTTTCTATTCTCGTTTTAATCCATTTGCGTTGGAGCTAGGCTGGTAGTTTTTTACTTTTTGATGCGCGTCTTAAAACTTTTTTTCGTTTTCTCTAACTAAAGTAGCGAGGCGAAAAGTTCAAGTATCGTTAATAAAGGCGCGTAACGTAAATCTCTGTATAATTATTGTTTTTCTCTTTAATCTGTCTCGCTGGTCTCGTTCACTGACACTCGCACCATCGTTCACTCGCATTTTTATGCGCACTCAATCATTCTCGACTCACCATCGCTATCAAACAACTCACGAACGAACATCTCGATTTTCTTTTAAAAACACTCGACCAGTTATACACGCATTTACACTGTCATCCTTTCGTACACTCTTTCATCGCAAATATCAAAGTTTTCGCATTCGTCTATTCTTTGCTCGTTCTCTAATAAAAGATGGATGAAATATCCCTCGGTAAAACTCGCGTCTAAGACCTAATAAGTCGAATAATGAAGTCGCTTTATTTATTTACTTAATCATTTATCTTTTATTTGCTTAACTTGCTGCACCTGTTGCTAGTTTTGTTCTCGTTATCTCAATTTTAGCTAAATCGCGCGTTACGATATACTTATTTTTTTTTGTTCGTTTTCGTAATTTAACATCTAATGCGTGTTCACTTTATTTTTCGAGTTGCAACGTCAGACTCGCTTCCTCCTTCATCATAGTCGATTTTTACGTGTTATTCGTGTGGGTCGCGTTTCCGATTCTCTCGAAATGACGAATCCTCTTAAATTTCTTTTTTTTAATTCGATCCGTTTACAATTAACTCGGCCCGTTACCTGGCGCCGTACAACGGTGGCCGAAATATTTTTCTACAAATTCTCGCAATTCGTTAGAAATTTCGTTATTCGCGATCGATTATAATTATCGTTTACGTAACGAATTGAATGCGAACACGGTGTCCGTTGTACGATATACGGCGGTTTTCGAAGGGTCGATCTAAGCGGAAAATGTTCGAGCACCGACGACGTTCTTCGAAATTAATCGTTTAACGCGATATTCATTTCTTTCGATTCGTTTTATTTTATTTACTTTAACTGAGATTGGTAAAATGGCAGTCTTGGCGATTCATTCTTTTGTTTTGTTTTATCCGATGCGCTTTCTCCACCGAGCAAGAGGTGAAATATCGAGACGACAGCGAAGAGATTAGGGAAAGTGTTGTTATTGTTATTGTTGTTGTTGTTGCTTCAACATCGAGACAACCGATTGGCTTGCCAATTCGTTTTTCACTGAACTCGCGACTTCGCTTCCAATTGAGTTTTCTCTCCCTCTCTTTGAATAATCTTTCACCACGCGTTCTTCTTACGATTAAACGAGAATGAACGTATTAAGATAACATAAACGAAAAGTAACAAGCTTAAGCTCTTGTACGTGACAGACGAAAGAAAACAAATTTTATACAGACTGCAACTGACTTATTTACATGAATTTATTACTGAACTTAGCAATGAGGAAAAAACTAATTCGCCAAGCTGAACAAATAATCGTAACAAACAAGAATCACTTTGGTTTTCGTTCAACCCTTTCGATCGCCTATTTATATCGAGGGCGGTCTATTATTAGCAGCGATACTTTGAAATACTGTTTCGCGATTTGGCAATTGTCGATAACTATTCACTATTTAACGACGGAATTGATCAGCGTTCTATTTTATTGGACATTTGATCGAAAGGGTGAAATATTCTCGTCTCCAGTCCCGATGCGAAAGCCAGGGAAAGAAATTAACAGATGCGAGAGGAAGAGAAAAGAAACACGAACGAAACAATACTCAACGCGCGATCGCAGAACAAAGGCGTAAATACTTGAACATTTCCTGACCGTCCACCTTCTTCTCCCTCGCGTTACCTAAACACAAAAATCCGAGTTCGCCCACGAAGATTTTAGCCTCGCTAAGAAACAAAAGAACAAAGATGAATCTCTGCGTGGTACTGCTTTCGCTACTACTCGACTTCCTCTCTTCCGTTTGTGTGTCTATATCGAGTCCGTGATTGGTCGCGCGAACAAAGAGGGACCGAGATTGGTGTTCGTCGGTATATCGGTACACGCGGTTGCACGCGCCATCGGCAGACACCCTTCCGACCGGATTTCTCGATTTCTACCCCGTCGGTTCGATTCGCCAACCGCCGAACGAAGCGGAGTCGAATTTCGCGTGCGAAACAAACGAAGAAAACCCCTAGAGCTTAATTCCGGTTCGATTCGAGCCTGGAGCTTTCTTAGTTGAATCTCGACTCGCGTATACCTCGACCGTGCACGAGAACCTTAACAGGTTGAGCGCTATCCACTTACTTCACTGCGTGTTCCGCGTTACATTGGGGAAGCAGCCTCTGATTTCGAACCGAGTTCACGCAGTCCGAGTTGTTCTAGATCGTGCTTTCGTTTCGCCACTCAACGCGTTAAGGAAACAGCTATTTTCTCTTCAACGCCGACGGGCAGCAGCTAGATGCGATTAGTTGAAAACTTGCACGCGAACTTTATGAGATCGCGCACGATCGAGGAGAGCAACATACGCCTATTGCTTCGCTCGCAGTTAAACTATGTTCCCATGTAGTTGTGTGTATACTAGTGTGTTGTTTGTATGTGAGAGTACAGTGTTACGCTCCGAAAAACGAATTGCATCCCAATGGTTCTCGCTCGTTTGAAATTACTGTACACACTCCGGTTACGCTTCGGTTATTCCTTTTTCGTTCTGTCCTCGGTGAAAAAGATTCAGTCTCTCAGCTGCAAGACACACACTTGTCTCCGTAACGTGTAGCTTTTATCATTAATCGTACTTCATAAGTCTGTCCCCTCACCGCGAGCACCATCGCCATTATTTAACCATCCGTTCCGTTTATCTTCTCGTATCTATCTCCCTCTCCCTCATCTCGTCTTCATCCTCTTCCGCTCGATCGTGGCTTCGTCCATTTTCGCGTAGTGTTATTAATCATTAAAACGAACATTTTTTTTAATCTTACTCTTTTTCGTTCTTGCTCTGTTTAGCGCATCTTCGCCTACGTGTTTATTTCGGTATAATTATATCGATAATAATTACTTAGTATTATCTGGTACGATTCCCCTGGTGTCCTCGCCGGCCGGCTCGCCCCCTGTTGATCCGCGAGCGTTCGCTGCTTCGCCGAAATTCGCGCGGGCATCGGAGGCGCGTAGGGGGCTCGACGACGTTATAACTTATATATTTTCTTTAATTCGCGAAGCCGCCGCGACTTAAATTCTCTTCCCCTCTTCGTATTCTTTTATACCGTTTATATTTGTTACCTTTTTTATTTATCATTTGTATTGAACACTGGAGTCGGTGGTGTGGGGGATGAACGCGCGACCGAACCATATTCTGGCTCCATCCCCCCATTTTTTTTTATTAGCACGTAGGTCCCTACGTGGGGTGCGTATGTGTCTAACCGTAAAACACCTTCGAAGCGGCTGTCTTTATCCTCAATGCACTTATATTCTCTTATAGAAAAACTCTTCCCGTAATTATTTCACCCGTTCGTTTAACGTCGTTTCTGCATTCGACGACGCTTCCCGTTTTCTTTGACCGCTTTCCACACTCGTCCTCGAACACTCTTCCGCCGACGATGGAAGAAATCATATGGCACCTAATTTTTTGTTCTTTTTTTTTTCTTTTTTTTCTCTATTAGTCAGCCGATTCTTGGTCGTTGAAGTTTAATTCCCCACTCGTTCTCGCGATTGTTAATGGATTTTGGAAGCACCCCTCGTATTGACAGAACTAGGTGTATGGACAGACGACGCGGTGAGGCGCGCGCGCGGATATATCCGAACGGCGAGCGCGCGCGCGTACGCGCGGGTGCACACGTGCTATAAGTAATCGCTGGTTAGCGCGACCACGACCACGTGTGAAGGAGGTCTACGCCAGGCACAGTAAGCAGCCGCAGCTGTTCCTCAACAGCTGTTCCACCATTGGCCAACACGTTGCCACCGTCTCCTTCACTGCAATCAGAAAAACCTCCTTTAATCCCAGGCTGTAATCTACCGTTGCGTGTTTTATTTAGTCATTCTATTAAAAAGAAAATCTCGCCCTCGTTCGACGCTTATCCCCACCCCTACCTCGTTCTCACGTTCCCTGGAAGAAAATTTTCTCCTAGTTAGGTAAACCACAGTTGTAGATGCGCGTACCTAGTAGTCAGACGTCAGTCTCGATGCTCATACAGGCTGGATTAATATTGTTATTATGGCGAGGGTTGCAGTTGGGCTTCTTCGTGATCTCAGGATGCGTGAGCAATATGCCCTCCTCCAACTCCATAATGTCCGACGACGATTCCGACATCGAACTCTTCTTCAAATGTTGACCTGACGATCAAACGAGACGCCCAAGGTTCGACAATGTTTCCATGGATCATGGTCAAAAGTGAGCCAGTGGATCGTACAATTAATTCGAATGATCCTATACCATGATCGAAGACTGACACAGAAAAGATGCAATGTGTACGAGCGGAATACATATCCAAGAGAATGTAATATGTGAATAGGGTGATGATTCAACGCATCCGATCAAGAATAGGTACTGGAGGAACGGTCACATGAATTCTATTTTTGTAAAGCGTGCGCTCACTTTTGACTCTCGTTCTGTATACATGCATCGCGTAAACCTAAAGAGGTAGGAGGCAGTTTTAAATCGTCTACGCGCGCTTTCAGGATAATCCTCGCCGAGTGCGCTCTACCCGAGTGGTTTCCACCCCAGCCAACAAGCTTTTTGTCGGCTATCAATTTCCCTTTAATCGTTCGACGTCGAAGATCTGGCGTGGCGTAGCGCCGCCGCGCTGTTCGTCGAAACGAAGGCGTGAAAAATCGACCGAGTCGCGCTTAAGCGGATTAAAGTCACGGTAAACTGGCTTGTCAGGGCAGGGTCGTAGACACGCGATATCGGTACGTACTCACGGCCGGATTTGTCGGAATACTTTACATTCAGTTGGAGCGATCTCTCTTCTCCCGGGTCGACTTTCAGCTACTTTGACTAATCGTCGAGAGGCGCGTCGATCCTCACGTAAATTGAGGATCTTCTAGCGAGTATTATCGAGGCAGCTTTATCGAGTTTATTAACTTCGTTACTGACGCGAAATATTAAATCACTCCGAAGGAGAGATCTGCGCACGCGACGAGACGTTACCGCGGAGCCTTCCGTGACCCGTGACTGACGCCATTAGCAAACATCGTCGGCGTCCTTTAAAATTCAAATTTCGACACTAATCGGTGCGGCTATCAGAGTCACTGTACAAAGTTCGCCATCGAGTAAGTAGACTAAAAATCTCCGACAATGAATTTACGAATAATTAACGATCTCCCAGCGAATAAAGTTATTATGGAAATATCTTATTCAACGTGATTAATCTTCAGAGCAAAATCGCGTTAACTATATTTTGAAATTCGATATCTTTTACTTCGTATTGTATATTTTTATCCTTTGTCTCATTATATAATCCTTATTGTAACAACATAGAAATTTCTGAGAACTCGAATGAAAGCTGGACCTCGATTCGGCTAGGAATGCTCATACCAGGGAGATACGGGCAGCTGGTCACATGATTGAAGTTCTGCGACTGCATCTCTTCCTGGTCAGTCTCACGATGATAGAAGTAGTTGAAATTGGAGACGATGACCGGGACAGGAAGAGCGATCGTCAGTACACCGGCGATCGCACACAATGAGCCCACGATCTTTCCCCAAACTCCCACGGGCCTGAAGCATAAGCAAACGGTGCGAGGTTTTACTAGTTGCGGCCGACCGCAGGCTCTCTTCTAAACGTCGATATAATAGAATAGCTTCTCGTTCCTCGTCTAGAAACTCGGTGCTAGGTGTGGTGTTTCTATCTTGTGTGAGTATTGCCGTGTCGAGTCGAGAGTATGGCGCTACTTAATGCGGTACTTATGGAGGCGCCTATAGATACACGCGGACCCGTGTTACGTGTTGCGTTCGCCAACAGAGATTGGTCGTGATCCTTCCTGATTAATTACGAATCTCGTTTATACGATCGTTGTACTCTACTGCCTCCCTAGCTCGACTTAACTAACGTTTCACCACAGAACGTATGTAAATTGCTATCCCCAGGGAAAGAGTCTTGTCCTAAACGTTTTGCATAATCAAGCTGCAAAAATACGTGGCACTTTGATAAACACTTCAGCATTCTATCTAAGAACAGACAGCGTGACAACTAATCCCTGCTTTCGTGAACGCGGCACAACATCGGGGCTGTGTGTACTTATAGTGTTTCGCGTGTTCTAATAAGAAGCGGGCTCTCTAGGCTAGACTAGGGGACTAACGTGACTCCCTAAAAAAAGGCTCGTCTCTCGTGTGCCGATGCACCGTTCCAAAAAACAAGCGTGTGCCATTCCGTTGCTGAGACCTGATCGAACCTTCTTACTAAAAACGTTACGACATGCAGTTCTCTAAGCTTCTCTCGCTTCGGGAATCATAACATAATCGTGTCAAGTGAAACATTCTGTGCTCGAATCCCGTTCATGGTTTATTCCCTTGATTGGATGCAGTTTTAATCGTCGTGGTATTCTCTTCCAGTGAAATGATCAAAACGTCGTCCGTGATCTCACGGAATTTAGTGGCAGGGTAAATTGGACGTTGGATCGCTTGATCGTTCGACTCTCGCCTTTTCTCTATTCGAATAGAGTGAATTAGGCGACGCGATCAGTACGCGTTTCATCGCATCAAAGGTCACAGAACTTGTTCACGCGTTAACCACTTCAAGCGTCGTTCCATAACGGCGCACGTCTTTCCTAAGCGGAAATTCCCTGTAACGCGCTGACGGGTTACGACGGATCGTAAACAGGTAACGTCCGTTTGTGACGCAGTTTCAGTTCCACTGTACCCTTTGACCGATAGATAAAAAATCTCACCGAGATACCAATTAACTGTTTGAATGACGAAACGGTAGAATAGCCTTCTCCGTCTCAATTACCGTACGTCGTATAGGTCATGGAAATGTTCTATGGATGCATGCATATTCGCGGGTAACCCGTGGCTGAGAGATGACGCATTCTTTGCGGCCGCAGTTTAATTGAATAACAGTCGCTATGTGCGCGATGAACAATACCGCGGTTCGAGATCAAAGACAGGAACAAAGAATTCACTGTCACTCGTCACGCTCATTCACGCTCGCCCGATGAATGGTTTCCCGCGAGATGGGTTTTAGCCAGTTTCTTAAAAAAGAAACGTGCAACGCGCGTCAGTTCTTTCTGAACTTATTAAGCGAATCTCGTTACCATTCATTAAGAGAATATAATGGTACCAGATTGGAGGGCAGTGATCTAAGGTTCAAATAATTATCGTACGAGCATCAAGTTTGCTATTGTCATCAGTTCAGTCGCATTCAAGTTGCAAAAAGAAAGATCATTCCTATGCAGGTGTCACTGTACTATGGGCCTTTGTGATCCATGGCTGACATGGTGGTAGCAGTAATGACAGCGTTGTGGAATAGAGAATTGAATGCTTTCCGTAGGAATAGGCGGACTGGAGATAGTTGTGGAATATGTTTGATCGCGAGGCATGCTGTCAATGATGTTTAAGGAAAAAAATAAGAAGAGGCAGAAAACTAATTTGATGCAGAATCAACTTATACTACATAATGCTGATTTGTCATCCAGGAAAGAGAAGAAGTAAGATTTTAAAGATGTATTTCGATCTCGATTGAAGGAAGTGTTCCTGAAATTGGCAACCAATAGTGGTTAATGGTGATGCAAGAATCGACGAGACGCGACACGGTAGTCGGGGATGGAACACTTTGAAAGCGGTGCGGTAGGGTTCGAAACGGGGGAAGCTGGTTACGGGGTTCGATAGAGGAAGCGAGTGACGCCGGTCTCTCGACAAAGGAGTTCGATGCGTGTATGCGCGAATATATTGTAATGGGAAACTAGAACGGGCCTTTTGCGTATGACGAGCCCTTGTACCGGGTGTCCCTAATCGAACGTCTGAAATATATATTCCGCGAACAGTTTCAAATAATTGATCGTCGCTGTAAATAATTTATATCGGGTATTTTGAGAAACGTGACATCTTTGAACGAGGAGCAACTTCCTGTGTACCTGTCACGCTGAAACGTCGACGAGCTTCAGATGACAATCATAAATGGGACACCCTGTATGCATTCACGGTGCAACGATACAGAGACTCGGTATTTATATGCGAGAATAATCAGCAGTCGCTTCGGTTTCGTTCTCATTCGCCGAGGGGAATTTCAATGAGACAAACGTTCTACTCTTCGCTACTTTGTACCAGCTCTACCTCCACCGCGTCTCACCGGCGTCAAACTATTACAACTATAGCCCAACCTTAGACTTTAATTTCCAAAGGACCGACAGTACTCTCCGGACTCCATAATAGTTTAATAATAGACCTGCCTACTAATCGTGCCGAAGCTCTACAATTCAGACGCGTTCCTCTCGGTAGAGGTAACTAACAATTCAACGCCGAAATAGCTCGGCCATTTCGTGTTCCCAATTCGTGTTCTATCCGCAACTTTCGCTCAAACGCGTTCCCTTGTTAAAAACAATTAGCAGCAAATGTAACCATCAATTCACTCGTTGATCCAACTGTTTCCCCCTGAATCTCCTTCGGAAATCCTCAGTTCGGAGGATTTGTTCCGAAAACAAATGTGTCGAAATTCATGTCCGTTGAAAAATAACGTCGCGTTCCCACGATTTTCTAACGTGTTCATTATCCGATGAGCCCTTTGAACCCGGGCCGGTTTCCAAGAAGCGAACCCGGCGCGGTGCCCGAGGACACTTATTGATTCACGGTAGGCAATTGCTCAAGAAGCCTTCTCGGTCGTAACACCGGAGATCTCTCGAGCCTCTCTCGACGGATGCTCTCGAATCTCGAGGGTCCCACCACGAGCCTACCCCGTCGATATTATAATCGCACCCTACGCGCCACGGAGAAGAGACTTACGCCACTCGTGACACCGTTGAACAAGCGTTGCGATTCAATACGCATTTTACGTTATCGTTCTACGAGTTACAATCTCCCATCGCTTGATTTGCCAGCGTGATTAATAAAATCTCGTTATTTTTAAACGAGATTCGAATCCGACAAAACAAGATTCGATATTTTATTTATCCTCTGTACACCGTTTCGCACGATTCCAATAAATTTTTCTCATTTCGCGTATCGAAACAAAACAAGAAGGATTTAAATTGCCGTCAGGTTACAATGGGAGTAATAACGGGTTTCTGTGTCGTTGAATTATTGATCCGTATTATACGGGACCGTCAAACGCTTGGCAAAAGGAAAGAATGAATCCGAAGCCTTTGAGGGATTGCCGATTGGTCTCACCGTATCCAGTGGCAGTGCACTGAGTATGTGTCCACATAGTAGGTATCGCCGTACGGATCGCGTGCTCTAAACACGCGGAAAACAAACGTAACGTGCAATTTCCCCCGGCAGATTGGACGCCGAGGACGAAATGGAAATTGTAACTTGGCTGGAGCTACATTTTCTTCATGGCTCGGATTCTGGAACGTAATCGAGTTGCCAACGCCACTAGTAGGCGTTGCGCGCGTTCTCGCATTCCCAGGACCCTCTCAATTATTCCGCCAAAGGCCAATTAACCGCGTCGAACGCTTCAATCGAGAGAGGTTTGGAACCTCGCCACGCCGAAGTGAAAGGAGTGGGCGTTCTTTTTTTCTCGCCAACAGAGAACAGAGATGTCGCGATTCGTTCGAAACGATAACGTCGAACGAAAGCGAAGGGCGACGGCGACGACGACGCGGATAAGGAACTAGCGGTGAAAGGCTGGTTAAGAGCTGAATCAGCCCGAGAGGGGAAGTAATAAAGCTGAATGATGAGGGAGACGAGCTGTCCCGGGACGCGTTGTGGAAAAATTAAATAACGAGGGGAGAGCCGATTTTCGCGATCGAACAGCTTGGTGACCCTCGTGGGGAAAATTGCGAAATGGCGATGGGTGTGCGACGCTTAGGAACGTGAGTCGAAGAACAAGAGTGGATCTTTTTCAAGAACGAACAGAGAAAAAGACATTCCGATTTTTGTGGTAGTAGAGCAGCGTGGATAAAATGGATAAATTCGAAAAATTCTAGCATGTTCAAATTCTATCAAGCAATACAGCCCCTGGTCATTTAATTGTCGAACCATCAATTGAAAATGAATCCTATAATACTCGTGACATTTTCACTCCTTCCGATAGCAATCTGTTTATGTAAGTATTATATTTACAGTTGTGTGGGAGTTATTTCTCATTGACGACAAGCAAGAGTTAAATATTTCAAACGTAATTACAATTTGATCAGGCAGGGACGAACGAACGTAGTACTGTGATTAAGAAAGTTATAATATTTCAATTCAATGACCATGGACCACAATTAATTAAGTTAAAATATCCAAACGTAAACGATTCAAACCAAAGAAGCGATCAAACAGGGTTAAAATGGGGGGGGCGGGGGCGGAGTAAAATCGGAAAATCGGAGACGTGCTTTCGGGGGTAAATCCAAGAGCAAGTTAAGAATTAAATCAAAGTAATTCGGTAGAGGAATAGAGAGAGAGAGAGAGAGAGAGAGAGAGAGAGTAATACGAGTTAGAAGTGTGTGTTCGTTTGTTTCATTTTTTATGCGGGCATTAACTAGAGTCTTAAGTGAAAGTGAGTACATCATACGTCATGTCACCATAGCCCACGGTCGTCATCGTGACAACGGCCCACCAGAACGCGTCCGGAATGGACTTGAAGAACGAATTCTCGGAGCCGGCCTCCGCGAAGTATACCGCCGATGAGAATAGCACCACACCTGCAATGCAAGGAAGAAAACACCGGTTCAGTGGGTTTAACGCCCCCGGTGGTTTTGTACCTCATGTCCCCGTAGCCAACGGTCGTCATCGTGACCACCGCCCACCAGAACGCGTCCGGTATCGATTTGAAGAAGCTGTCCTTCGTGCCCGCCTCCGCGAAGTATACCGCAGACGAGAACAGCACCACACCTGGAACGAACACAAGAGGAACAGGCGCTACTTCAGGATACGCTACTTCTTTGCCCTGGCTCCCGTCGACGGCAGTAGTCCTTCGCTCGTAACGCTGAACCGCTCCTGGCGGATCGATAAATGGATTCGATCTGTCTTCGCTCTTACTCCCGTTTGATAGGAATAAAATCAACGCCTTTAAAGGGCTTCCTTCCATTACGATGATTGGATTTCGAGCGTTCCCTTCGGATAATCGGACCTTGGTTTTCGTTAGCCTACATTTTTAACCTCCACGCCTTTCAAAGGATTCCCTCGCTTTGGCAGGGGCAAACACTCGTCGCGAGTATAAACAAATTTGAACGGCTGTATGTGTAAGAATAATTTTTTTACGAGCGAAGTCAACACTGGGAATATCGTGAAACGGGGACAAGGAGAAGAGAAATTATAATTCTTCTGGTCCGTTGATAAAATCGTGCGGCTCGTATATTGCCAGATTTGCACTAAACAATTGACTGCAGTTGAGGATGCTTACGTATTCGAATCGAGAATCGATAGATTGAGGGGTTGTATATTTCTCCGAAATATTTGAACGAAGACGTTTCCGGTAGCCGAACAATGGCAAGGAATTACTTCCCGTTCTCCGGTCCCACTCTATTTTTCGCAGCGCGGCGATTAAATTGCAAATGCCCGACTTCCTTTTATCGTCCTTCCCGGGTATTAAAATTCGACCCGGTAGATAAACGTTTATCGCTCTCCGTCTCTAAAGTTCCACGAGAAGAGATAAACACGTTTGCCAAGCGAGGGAACCTACATCATCATCGTCGGCGAAAAGTTTCGGGTATATACACACTTGGATACACGGTATGCGGTTTTGCGGACGGCTGGGAAATGGAGCATGGATCATCTAACCGTTACTCGATTAACGTGTAAACATTTCGCCGGCGATTTAGTTTGTGGATACTTCCTATGCTCGACACTTAATAAATAATTATTCCGTCTAACGTTTGGCACAGACTCAGAAACATTTTGTCTCAGCTTTTAAACAAAAGTCGTCGACCAGCTCGGAACCCGTTTTAAGGATGTATTGGCTATATAGTCAATGCCAAAAGTTTATGTACCTTAGAAAAACGCATTTCCGGTAATTAAAAATAGTGCATTTATCTTCTAATTTCGATATTTAATGAGTTAAGTATGATTATTTCGCATTTTATTGATTTTGATGAAATCTGACCATCCCACCGTCGAAACGGCGAACTTTTGGAAAAAAATTTCGTTTTTCCTCAATAACTCCTAAACGCTTGGAGATACGGGAAAATTGCATAGAACCTTTCTTATAGAGGACGACGAGATCTACAATTTCCAT
>NW_017160008.1:734358-756205 GCF_001652005.2 Ceratina calcarata
AATTTGGAAGAAATTGAAGGGGTACACCCCTTGAAAAATCTCGGAAAAATCGAAAATTTTTTTTTTTACAAGATATCGAAATATGCTTCAAGTAAAAGTTGTAGGTGATACTATTACCTATGAAAAATTTGAAATCACTATAATTTTAGCTTTTTAATAGTAATAGGAATCTATAATAACAAATTCAATATGCCAGCATTGTTTAAGTATATGTATAGCCTATACATCCTTAAGTGCAATATGGTGTTGCGCATTAAACTGGAATTACAGTTAAACCGAAATAGCAGCTGTTTTGTAACGAACTTCTCAGATACCGCGAAGTGATTTGAGATTGCTCTCGAGTAAGATATTAGACCTGTACCAAACGGAACAAGTAAAAGGAGGAAGAGAGTTATAATGAGAATTGGTAAGCAGAAAGAAACGAGCTGGGACTCACCGATGAAAAGGAAAAAGATGAGCAAGCCGAGCTCCCTCATGGAGGCCTTGAGCGTACGGCCGAGGATCTGAAGGCCTTTACTGTGCCTGGACAGCTTGAATATCCGGAACACCCTTACGAGCCTTATTACCCTGAGTATCGCCAGGGACATCGCCTGGTTGGTGCTCTTGTCCTGCGGGCTTACCGGCGCCTTCGGTTCGTCGATGACCCCCTTATCCTCGGCCATCACGGTGCCGAGGGTGATGAAGTAGGGAATGATCGCGATGATGTCGATGAAGTTCATTACGTCACGGAAGAAGTTCAGTTTATTTGGACAGGCGAGGAAGCGCACCGATAACTCGAACGTGAACCAGATGATACAAATAGTCTCTATTAGGAAGAACGGGTCCGTAATGTCCGGCACTTCGTCCTCCTCGATCTTCGTGCCGTTCGTCGTCGTGTTGAAGACCTTGTAGTGTTTGAACTCCGGCAGAGTCTCCAGACAGAATATCACGATCGAGAGGAGGATCACGATCACGGATATTATCGCGACCACCCTGGCGCCCTGCGAGCTCTCCGGGTACTCGAACAGCAGCCAGACCTTCCTTTGGAACTCGTGCGACGGCAGCGGCTTCTCCTCCTCCTTGATGAACCCTTCGTCCTCCCTGTGAACATTTTCAACGAACAGCTCTCGTCACAATCGCCGATGGAATTCACAACATCAAACCAACAATCAAGTTTATATAAAGATTGTCAAGTATATTATTTGTAATCTCGAGTCGCAGACGGTATACCTGAATTTGTTGGTGGCCAGCTCGCCCAGCTCGTAGAACTTGATCTCCTCGGAGAAGACATCGAGAGGAACGTTGACCGGGCGACGTAGCCTGCCACCGCTCTGGTAGTAATAAAGTATCGCGTCGAAGGAGGGCCGATTCCGATCGAAGAAGTACTCGTTGCGAAGCGGATCGAAGTATCGGATCCGCCGGTTCGGATCGCCAAGGAGCGTGTCCGGAAATTGGTTCAGCGTACGCAGCTGCGTCTCAAACCGTAACCCGCTCACCTGTCAGGAATCACCGTCAGAGAGAGAATCGATTATTGGTGATCCGGCGGACTCCGGAATTCTCTGTCCCTAACTCTCCCTTCGCCCTTTCACGGTAATTCCCATTCGTCATCCGCGCTCGCCTAATTGGAACGACGTGCCTTAACCGAACTAATCCGCCTCGAACCGCTAATTTTCTAAGCGAAATCGTATCGATTCGCAGCCTCTTCCCCCCGCGGATAGAATTTCTCTCCAATAAAATTCAATCATCGGAAACATTCCATGCATATAATTGAACGAAAGTTAAGCTTGAAACGAGTGAGCGTCTCGGAGTCTGTAAAACGTCGATACCTCGCAAGACGATTGATTATTTTCGATTAAGCGAGTGATCGTTATTAGCCGTAACGGCGGAAGGTGACGTCGATTATGAGGGAATAAGCGGAGAGCTGATTTGTTTTGGCTCGAGAAGAACGAGCTTTTTCTTTCGATCCTCCTCGCCGGAGCGGAAAACTAATAAACGAAAACTAGGGTAATTGCGTCCCGCCATTAGGACGATTAAGGAGAAAAAGAAGAAGCATCGGTTATAACTGTCGCGGCGAGGCGGTGAGAGCATTTTTATCGATGATGGCCGCCGAAAGACGGTCGCCCGAGATGAGAGAATGCAACACCACCGTTCAAGAATGATCATTTACTTTTATTTAAACGATTTCTCGTATAGATCATTGATCATAGATTTTTCGAAGACGCGACAATATATTCTTTCGTTTAAATTCTTCTAATCCTCGAAATGTTTAATCAATACTTATAATAAAATTCGTATAGAATTTATCAGATGATTTTCAGCTTTGCCCTCAAGTCCAGCTCTGTTTGGATACGAAATGTAGAGTCCATAAAAATATTACTACCGCCGGACATTATAGCGCACAATTTGATAGGAACGACGGCGACAACGAGTGAGCCTGTCGAGAACAGAAATGGGATTGCACCCGCGACGGCGCGGACACACGCGTTTACGCGATCGATATTTACTCCCGTTATCGAACGCGTGATACCGCGTCCGCGGCCACGATTTCTCCCGCGGAAATCGTCTTCTGATCTGCCACCACAGTTAACAATCTTCGACGCTTCACAAGAAATTTTCGTGAAAATCGACAGATACAATAAACAAAGTATAGAATTCTTGAATTTTTTTCTTTTTCACATTACAAAAATTGACGACTCCTCGTTGGAAGTTTTGTCAAGGGTAACATTTTCGTAATGGCATGAGTAATAGACTAAAGATTTTCATCGTAAAACCGTTTCTTGTAAATAACTGGAAAACCCAAGCAGACATTCGTCTCACTCATCGAATACTAAAATACGCGAGCGACTTTTATGTGTCTCTGTATAACATGCGCAGCCTGAAGATCTTCGGTCTAATCGATTCCACGCGTGTATCGGATTGGTATCGCGAATTTTTCGGGAGTAACGGATCGAACAGTAACTGTAATTGGCGCAATGCAGTCGTGTCATCCACGAGGACAGATAATTCCGTTCACACAATACGACCTTGGTACTATATTGCCCCTGATTCCAAGACGAACTTGGCCGGCTGCCAAAATACGGTCTGTAGGTCACTTCGTGTCTTGAGATAATCTTGCCCCGTTCAAAAAATAAAAGAAACATACGTGTAAGAAACGGAGTCGAACGTTTAGCACCGCGAGTTGAAAAACGCGGTGGAAATCGATCCGAGCGCGGCCCGAACCGATACAATTACATAAAATGCAGTAGCACTACGTTTATTAATTGGGATTAAATCTAAACCTATTAAGGAATTAAAGAAACCGAATCATCAATTTCATATCAAGCTCGAAACCTATATTCGTTCGATAAAATTGAATTGGAAATTGTAATAATTTTAAGTACATCGATTTAGCTCCCAGATAACTATTTTCCTTTTACTTAGAAGACTTTTCTATTACTTTTCTAGATCGTATATAATACGCTATCCCGTGCGATACGAATTAATTCCTAAAACGACTTTCTACATTCCTAAAATGGATTGAAAATGGTGAGGTATTTGAGTCAGCCCCTTAACACCGTTCACCCTATTGGTATATCATGTTCACAATTGTTTGCGCCTGGTAAGTGAATCGGGAAAGTCGATTTACATCGGACCGGACTCGTTCAACGCCGGACTATCTCTGTTTCCCTCTTTTCTTTCTCTCCTTTTTCCGTTCCAACGCCGACGTTCCGTTTTATCGTTTTTCTTTGGCACGTCGAACCGGGATGCGACAAGCATACTTCGTTATTCCGGACAATTGCGATCATCAAATACGGGTCGGTACTTTTTTCTCGCCGGCGAGCCTACATGCACGTATATGCATCCGGTGCGCTGGCGCGGCGCGGTGAATTTCGACTCCAATTATCTCGCGGCTCCCGGCGGAACGGCCGCCAGTGGTAGTGATATGAATTTCGCCCGACGCTCCGCGAGAATTTCGAATACGCCAGACGGAAACGGCGCGATGGAAATTTCTATCGTCCTTTTTCCGCGATCCTCCCGCTACCGCCGCATTGTTTCCGAGCGAAAGATAGCTGCTCTAATAATTAATTAGCCGAGATTGAATGGAACGAGAATCGTTTGTCGAGTATAATCCGTGTAAAGTTACTCGCTCTTCTATTGCACAATTGTTTAACATCTTGAAAATCAAGCTTTTACCATATGTAGAGAATATTTAAGTTTCGTACAGAGAGAATCGAATTCTCCTGGATTATATTTTTTTTTTAGGGGAACCGCGGCAAAAAAAAATGCACTCCGAGTAGGTTGGGCTAACGACAGAGAGAGAGAGAGAGAGAGAGAGAGAGAGAGAGAGAGAGAGAGAGATTAAGGAAGGGTGAATGCTCACGTTAATGACGACCCTCTCGCAAAAGTCATGATCGTGCGGTATGGGCTCGAACTGTGTGACGCCTGTATATTGGGTGTGGGGGTTCGGCCCATCCTCGTCCTGGCTGCTGAGCTTCGGCAGCGATCTGGAAAAGAGAAACACACAAGACCGGCGTCGTTAAAGCGTTCCCCCCGTTTTTAGTTCATCACGCCGCGATTATAAATATAATATACACATATACATATGTACATATACGTAACACATACACGAGACGTACACGCTGCTCTTTATATACATACATACATACATATGTTAGGACCGTACGAAACGAAAACTAGGTTGCGCTCTACCGCTGGACTAACAGCCACCTATATACCGAGCTATTCTCTTAATGAGCTACTAGACTGGTAAGCCACTAGGTCGACAGCCTAGTGTAGAATGCGATACTAGATTGCTTGATAGATCGGTCGGATCGACGGATCGATCAAGCGTTTAAACGCCTGGCAATCGATCGATCGGGACGACGATGATATGCGCGCAGCCGCGGCGTTAAGCGAAGCTTAACTTCGCGCGATGGAATGTTCCTTAATTAGCGGTCTACTGGAATGGAAAATTGCTGCGCTGCCACGGCTTGGGCTACTGCGATCCGAGATTAACCTGAGGGATAGACAAATCGTGTTAACGCGACTGTTAAACGGTCGAAAAGGCGCGGACGATTTCCGGCTGCAAATCTTGGTTTAATGAGCGGCACGCTGATCTGATTACTTGGCTCTTAGACGAATTAAGTTGTAACATTACCGAAAACATTGATTCGCTTCGCTTTCCGTGTGAATTGCATATTAATAGCATTGAAGAATCGAGAAGACGTAGCAGTTTCCATTGACGAGTGTTGATATGAGAGATGGATAGGTGACGGACGGATGGGAAAGTTTTCCGTCTGTGTGCGCTAAATACGTACGCCATTTTGCGCAGATCCACATTGATCGAGAGTTTGATAGTCGATCGCGCGACGTGACAGGCATTGAGCCAACCGGCATCGCCGAATCTTAATTAACACCTGTCCTCCGCGAATAGTTGAAATAACGAGCGACAGGCTCGTCGCCAAGAACCGACCGCGTGTCACGGGCATCGTCGTTTCCCGTGCAGTGTCAACCGAATTCTCGAGAGCTGCCGGCCGGCCGGCCGGGCAATCCTCTCGAACGGAAAGTTAGAGAGACCGTTTTTACTTGGAAGTTTTAAGAACATTTGCTTGCTCCCGCACGACGAGAGGATCGTACGTCTCTTTATTTTCACAGGATCAAAGTGGAAGATCTTCAAAATTATGTTTTAAATGAGAGATCCTCTCCCGGAGGATCCTGCTGAATTTTCCTCCTTTGAAGAGACGTACAAAAGGAGTTTGCGAGGGATAGGGGCGCGTAAAACCTCGGGTTAATCTGCAGATGCCTCTGCAGCGAAAAATACATTGTTCCCTCGTTTTACAACTACGAGAGTATCTTCTAAGAAATTCTGTTCAAACGTAATCATGCAGAACTAATAAAACTACGACGCAAGTTACTATTTACTTTGTATTTCCTGTGATTGATCAAAAGTTTTTTTTACAGGAAACGTGACACTACAATTAAACGAAAGAAAATGTCCAAAAAGGAGCTGAAGCGACCAAACGCTCCAGAGGGAAAACGTTCCCTTCGTTGGAAATTAGAGAACGAGAATCGCGACGTCGAGGAAAGACGGCAACCAGGGAAAATTGATCAAAAGTGAAACGCGAGAGAGAGAGAGAGAGAGAGAGAGACCGAGCAAGTTGTGTGCCGCCAAAGAGCATCTCCATGCTCCACTTCGCGCGGTCGCCTGGGTCGATTCCGAACATCTCTCTCGCTGTTGCACATCGTCTTTCCACGTTCAAATTTAGTATGCAGCCTACCATCCACATCGAACATCGCATGACACAGACGTACAGATGTACAGCACATATATTTTATTAATTTCCCTATAGAAAAAGCAATTACGTGCTTCCACTTCAAATTTAGTATGCAACCTATCACTCCAACGAACATTAGATTCCACAGACGTATAGACGTATAGTGAATATACTTTATTAATTTTCTTACAGAGAAAATAATTAGTTACTTCTTTCCAAATGATGAATCCTCATTTCCTTATCACATAAAATGTCTATGAATAAATCAACATGAATGAAATAATCTTTGAACAATTCTAAATCGAGGATTCTTCACCGACAAATGAATTGTTTCCATTAAAAAGCTTGGCATTTTAATTCGCACTGATACTGTTATCATTCCGTGGTATGGAGTTATTTAATCGTTATCAGATCGCGGGACGAAGGCCATTGGTTGAGGCGAATTCTCGAAGGCGCGGCGTTATCATTCGCCGCAGCCGAGCATTGTCGCCGGAGACAAATGTTTCTCGGTTCTCCTTCGGAGGCCGATTCCGGCGCGAGATAAAGGACAGATTAGCCCCCGGAAACGCAACGATCCAGGCTGGCACCCGGCCGCTCGTGAATCGTCGCGTCGGGCAACGCGGCGAACAAAAGAGTGCCAGACGAATTTTCCGAGCTCAAAAGCTCTTTGTTAGTCGACGGCTCGATGCCGGATGCTGAACCTCTTTCACGTTCGCCGCTAAACCCTTCTCGATACCGGCTCTCATCGCTTCTTGCTCACCGAATGACGGAACTTGATGGGTATTGCTTCGGTGAGGAGATTCGAACAAGATTCCCATTTGCATGAATATTGAACCGTGCGATTTATGCGATTTTCGAGAGCCTGTTTTAGTTAGTATGCGATTTCGTCGACTCTCTACGTCAAATGGAAATGAGCTTCCCCTTTTCATAGAGGATATCATAAATTAATGAATACAATTTATCGTAACTTCATAGATGATCACCACAAACGTCCCCCTAGGCAAAATTAACACAATCAAAAACGGTTCGAGAATCATTGCCTCAAGCTGTACATATTATGAAATGCAAAAACAAATTGGCAATGTTCCTTTTTTACCTAATAAACTATGGAACCTTTGATTGAATGCTAGACGCTCAGCAGAGATTAGGCTTGTCAACTGGTCAGACACCTAGCCACCGGCGAAACGAAAGACCGTACGGTAATTTTCTTCGCAAAAACGTCTAAAAATCAATGCCCCAATTTAGTTGTTCGATTATGTAGTGTGGGTGGGACAACGGCCAACTATTTATCAACGTCCGTCGATATGACGTAAGCGGTAAAATATCGAAGCACGCAGAAACTACGTCCAGTCGCGGCTCGGGACGAGGAAAGACAGTGGGAAGAAAATGTTGGTAGAGCTAACCAACTCTGCCGCGTCGAATTAGTTCACCGTGATGGATGGTTTATTCCTAGAGCACCCGATGACAATCGATGCACTCCGTGCAGCCGGAGCGTAACTCAGAATAGCTTGACGTATCGCAAAAATAGATACGCTCTGCTTCAACGAAGACCACGTGCTTTCTTTTCTCGTATTTCGCGTTTGCAATTCGTTCGGCATAACGTATTAAAAAAAATTAATCACGTTCTTCAAAATGTGAAAATGTTCATCTAAACAATCTGTTTTCTGTAGTGATTTTATTTTATCTAATTTTATACGAATCGTCGTGATAGCATTTTTATTTATATTGCATTGGAATTTGTGCATTTAGGCTCTCCATTCTGGACAGAATTCGCTCAATACAGAACGAATCTACTAACGAAGAAGAATTGGAAGTCACCATGGAAGGATTAAATCCGAATCCTCTCATTAATATCATCCACGATATTCGCAGCACAATGAAGTCACTCTGCCGAACCGAGGAACACGAAAAATGAAAATTAAAAATGGAGTAGCGAGGCTCGATTATCTGCCGCGTTTACAACGGAATATTATTCCCAAGGGAATCACCGATGGGAGTCAATTAAGAAACACGCGAAACAAAGAGTGAAAGGATTGAATCTAAGCAATTAATATCGCGAAGTTTGACGTTGTCTAATTGGGGAAAGATGGTCGGAAGAGGCTACAAGATGGGAAGGGGCGGCGGGGTCTGTTGAATGAAAACTCGTTCCCATTGTCAGGCTCGCGAGCGAACAGTTTATTTCCAGTCGTCAATGGGGATGAGAGAAAGAGAACGCAGGGGGAAAAGGACTCGTTCCGGAGACCACGTATAACCGAAGAGCCGACTGAAAATAGCGCGTCCGCTTCGCGGAAATAACGAGTCCGACGCGGCACGGCTCGGCGTCTTGTACCGTGACCCAGAAAACACGTGCTCTATGTCGTTGGCCACCAAGCATAAGCACACGCCGTGATCCGTCCAACGACACGGAACAATCCCTCGGAGAAATACGAACAAGCCCATCGCTGATTAACTCGATGCGCATCGTTAACTCACCGCGAATGTTTTATGCAAAATAATGTCTGTGAACGTAATCAAAGTACAACCTGAACGAACAACATAAATAACTAGTTAACAAAACAATATAAAATCGTTTGATTTTTCTACTTCTATTATTACTATAATAAAATTGTACACAGGAATTGAAAGTTTTCCATCGAACCTCGTTACGAGCTGTACGTTCGTTCCCCCAAAAATCGGAATTCGTTTATACCATCCTATCGGGCCTGCAAAAGTTGGTTGGATACTTTTCAGTTTTTCAACTTTCAGTTACTGTTTTAATCACGAAACAAGCATCCGCTCTGTTAGATACTGACGGGAATTTGTTACGCGTTAATTAAATTTATTCGAAAAGTAGGAAAACGGAAATTAACTATCCACGTGCTTCATATCGTGTCATTTTGCGCCTGAGAAGTCACGGTACTTTTCTTCAACGCTTTATTGCGTATCGTGTTTGATGGAAGACTTTCTGCCAGGGATAATGCATCGGATCTCGAGAAAACATATCAATGTCCAGAGCCGAACATCTGGCCGTTGAAAACGTTCGCGGGAATATTTCAAGTGGACAAACATCGCGTCCGTAAAACGGAGCCGAAGGCGGGCCAGAAGACAGAAATAATATATGTATATGTATTTACGGCGATGGAGAACTCGCGGACTGTACACTGAGACGTGGGTTTGTTTTATTTGATGGAGCATTGTTGTGTTTCGTAACGCGATATGTTTCCGTACATCTTCATCCTCATCCAGCAGCGGAGAGTCGTTTCCCCGACAGCTTTTCCGAAGATTAAAGCATTCTCGATTTCGAAACGGACGCTCGCCTCTGGTCTCCCCTTCGTTTCTCCTGTTTCCCGGCGGTGATCCGCCGCGGGGAGATGACGGTGTACGGGCGACGGATGGTCGTAACGAAAATAGCGAACGATTCTTTAACGAGCCGGGGCGGAGGTTCGCGCCGGTTTGTTGACGCGCGAGCCTTTTGTATTTTAAACGCGTGGCACGGAGTAACCATCATAAAACTCGCTTCTAACTTCGGAAAGTTGGGTGGATAACATCGTTTCGCAGGGAGTTACAAGCCGGGCGATAAAGAGTTACTTTCTTAAACGATTTGATTCGCGATATTAAACAAGCAGCCCGGCCAGCTGCATCGGCAAGACGGTATTTTCAAGAAATTCTGTCGGCCGCTCCGTACCGGCTTGGCCCCTGATTTAATTTTATTTAAAGCGATAACGTCGTCGACGGCAGAAAAAAAATTGGGTTACCAGTGGGTGCCGTGTAATCGTCTCGATGGTTATCAGCTTTTTTTACTTCGCGGCCATTAGTTCGAAGTTGCTCGCTTCTTTAACCCGGAAAGAACTCCTAATTGGATATCGCATTACCAGAGACCGGGTTAAACAGGATCGTGTAATGACTGGAATAATCTCGATAAATGAACTGCTGTCATTTAAACAGATACTCCAGTTGCACGAAGAAGACGGTTGAATGAAGCCTGTATGACGTCGGATGAAAAGTGAAAATCCAAAGGTAACTCGGCCCTTCACTTTGTGAACGGTACACGAACCATTCTGGATTCAGATTAAAACTCAATGCCAGGTTGAACTGTTACAGTTGAATTTTTCAAAAGCCGAGTAATTGTACTCAATAACGAGTGGATGTTTTAAGTGGCGGATGAACCGAGCATTCGTCAAACGGAACCCGCGTTTAGAGACATAAATCCTGAACTAGAATCGGGTTAACGTCAGCGAATATTTTCAAATTTCCGGTTCGGCCTTGATCCTCGGCCGATACCCGGGCAGTATTTCAAAATTACGAGGCTGGCAACGCATTCTGGAGGATACGGTTCGTTAGGGGGTGAGCCGTGGCAGCCGACGCGATGGTAGGGGCTGTTAGGTCCGCGGGCGGTCTTGTGTCGGTTTACGATCTAGCCAACTGCAATACGTTTACGTAGATCGCCGCATATCATTTCGGCCGTATTGGCCCACCTCTCCTTTCCCTGCCCGTTGCCCCGTCGCCGTTTGCGGTCGCGGGATCGAAAGGTTAGAGGACAGCCAGCCTCGAAAAGGGAATACGTGCCAACTAATATTTCACTTTTTCACCACAGATTCCTCGGCGATCCCTGTTTCGTTCTCATCTGATTCCTTCCCTAAATTACCAGTTCTCCAAACATCTGACACCTCGGGCGTCAGAAAATTCAAATGTATTTTCCATACAGAAAGAAAAAGAAACTTCAACAATACGGCGAGATAACATTGCTTCCTCGAAGTTTGCAACTCGGAAAGAAGTTTCCCAGATAAATTGACGAGCGAGTATCGCTGCGTTGGGATTTGGGCGGAGTTCGGAATACTGGACCGAAGAACTCTAAAAAAAAAAACGATAACGATCGGCCTGGCTAGTGCTTGATAGCTATAAAGTTCGCGGCACTGCAGAGTGCAGACTAGACCGCAGGAATCGATCCCAAAAACTATGTAGTCCCGCCAAAAGTCCCCTACCCTTATTCCGACAAACGAGATCGCGTCCTCAGACAGCACCGCAGATGGAATTAATTTGCGGCCGAAGGTTATCGTCGGACTGGCATCAATTACGCACTGGCACTTCCACATTCTCTGGCAATTGATTTTATATATTATGTACATGATATAGATAATGTTTTAGATCTTTTTATCCCTATGATCAATTAGTTCCAATACATATTTTAATTAACTCGTGTATAATACTGTTTCAGACTACTCACAAATTAGGGAACTAGACTGTACGTATAGCTTGAGATTGTAGATTGTATATCTATATGTTTAAAATGTTCCCGTGTAATTAATAAGCCGCTTGGAATCGTGTTTATTCACGAGCGCGGTAAAAGAGCTGCATATTAATATAAGGAAACGAGATGAAGAACAAAACGGACGATTTCTATAGCAAAAAATTGTAGGAAGCCAGATGAATATTAAAAAATTTGTGGCGAGGAATATCCGTCGTGGAAACGTAAGATCGTAACGAGTTCCTTCGAGAAGAAACCCGCGTGACGTAGAAGAAACCTGCGTACCTCGTTTTATTCATTAGCTGATAAACAGTTACCCTAATGCGTCAAGCAAAAATAGAATACGTTCGTCCTCGGTATTAAAATATATTCAAGTACTCTGTTACTGCCTCTCAAAAGATAGATTATGATCCATGACAAAATCCATGGAGAATCAGCAGAATTCAGTCAAAGAAACCAGATTCAAGTCAAGACCATATAATATCAATATAGCCAAAAGCAAACTAGCTCCAACATCAATTTTCCTTTATCGATAACTTATATTCTTGAACTTATTATCATTGTCAAGATCGGAAACTGTTTGAGGTTGAAAAAATAGAATAATGCAGCCATGGTCCGTGGAGACATCGTTTTGGAAACCGTGCGCATGCATTCGCGCTCAAGCATAATCCAGTACGGAGTTGACCCACATTAGGAGAAGATCAGCCGGCGAAAACGGTGACGAGAAGAACCAAAAGGAAAAAGAGAAGAAGAAGAAGAAGAAGAAGAAAAGCTGATGCTGCATGCATCCCCGAGGCGCGGTTTCCACACCCTAAACCCTACAGGCGTTCAGGCGTTTCCGAGGTTCGAGACCCTAAAGACGACGTCTTGCCCTCATAGGGGCCACGCGTTCTCGAGATGCCCAGTGGCAATCGGTGGCGGTTTCCGGTGGGGTGAACCACTGTCATTAATTCAAGGGAGGTCAGAACACAGCGCGCTGATTTCCTCGACAGCACTTGCTCCGAGCATCGAGTGCTCCCGAGAACCGTCGGAAAATTTGATGTTGCACATTTTTTGCACGCCACCCTCAATCCCCGTCCTGGCAGTCATTTAGGTGAAGATCGCCTTCTCGACTTGTTTATCCCCTCGGGACATGATTTATCCCCTCGGGTAACTTTCCCGATTTTATGTTCGGTTTTGGAATTGCAAAGCGGCTCCTTCCCTCATACGAATTTCGTATTTGAATAATGAATGTCTTTACCCGTTCGCACTGAACTTTCGAAAGTAAACGAAGTTTCTCCTATTTCTTACAATATTTTGTTAGAGTATTAAAAATTCGTTTCATGAATTAAATACGGTTTGATTCCCTGTAGAGGGTTTAAAGTATTTCCGCATTTTTCTTTATTCCACGAGTTCAAGCCGAGCGGTTAATTTTTCTCCATGTTGCTTCCTCCCATTTGCTCTCGAGGCAGGGAAAAAAGCCATTTTATTGTTCGCGCAGCCGGCCGCAGTTAACTGGCGCCAGAACCAGGCTAATGCAAGAACAAAGTCAAAGGGCGGCCGAAATAAACGACCGTTCTTGTTAGTAGGATGTGGAATAATTGCGAATCGTACAATGAGACTCGTGAGACGACAACGGTGACGGTGAGTACAAAAAAAGCGAATAAAACGATCGATCCGGTAAAACGCGAGACAGGATTTTCCATGCGCGATATTTAAATTCCTCTTCCATTTCGAATCATTAACCCGGAATGAATTAGTAATTTAACAGCCTCGGCACGTTCACCCATCACCCGTCGTCTGCGCTTTTAATAATCGCGACGATATTCGCGATTCCCGTCGGTTCATTACATATTCACGTTGCCTTCTCCAATTTCCCTAAATATAGCGCAGATTCATTATTTCCGTGACCATTGTCAATCAAGATCTTAGAACAGAAGGAGTCCAATTTAAATTAGTTATTTTTCTTCTTAACAATCCAACGGATGGAAACGTGACAATTTGTCTGATACCTCAAAAATATCGTTCATCAAACTGATACAAAGAAATACTATCGTAATATGAAGCTATGTGTTCGGCTTAAACTAATTAAATTAATATCCAGAGATGAACAAAAATATTCGAAATATTAGATTATCCCAAATATAATTAACACGAAATAGAATCAAGCATCTTTCTCGCATCAATTTGAGAGTGATCACTTTTGTTCGTCGATGAATCCCTATAATAATATGCACATTTTCCACCAAACATTAAGAGTTAACATAACTGCAGAAAGGTCTGCGGAATGATCCCGCATAATCAGTCATTATTTACATAGTTCAGAACTAATTTCTACTTCGCCGATGCGTGATTCGTAGTTCATCGAAAATTCAACCGCTTGAATCCTACAGAAATTTTCCTGTCGTTTGCGAGTCAACCAACCGTGTATATTATACGTCGAGCTCGAGGGCCTAAATTTTTATCGCAACCACTCGGTGCCTTCTCGCATGATCCACGAGAGGAGCAAAGCGCATTTACCGAAAGGGGGGGGAGAGAGAGATTTCAAGACGGTCGGCTGCTGACTCGCAGCATGCACGCGAAGGTGCGCCGGAAGTGGGTGGGTTGTCACGGCAGCACATACACGTGCTGCGACCTCCTACGCATTGAGTAGCGAACCGCGGAGGGCAAAAAACTGTCACTCGAGGCCGAGGCGAGAAACGGCTGCGACTACTTCTCGCAAACGCACTTTCCGCACAGCGACTAGGCATTTCAGCTGGATGCCCACGCGAGTCCTGTGGAAAAACGGCTCCTGACATTCTTTTTTTCATCCCGAGTCTCCCGAACAAGTAGGTCTATTTACGTGCGCTACTGCTTGCGAATTCTATTTAAAATTGGATGACTCGCGATAATTAATGTAATAAGAAAATGTTTAATCGATCACAGGAATACGTTCTATACCTCAAACGTATTATTGTTTAACCCTTTGCACTCGAGGTCTTTTGCGCTCGGGCGAACCAGCAACTCGAGACGATTTCGGCTATATTAGAGAAGAACTTTAGGGGTACTTCAAATCATTTTATACCCAAAAGAACGTATACAAATAATAAAATTTTACCAATTTTTTCATTTTTATTGAATACAACAAAATCTGTTAAATATTACAGTTTGCAATTAGTTTCCGTGCCGGGCGCCGTAGCGGCGTCGCTCGAATACAAAGGGTTAAGTTAGATAATAGGCATTTGTTTGGAAAATTTGCATATTTTTGTACATTAAGTGTCGGAACGGATTGCCTGGCAAAGTTGGCAATCGGTTCCGCTTACAGAAGGAACTTGAATCGTTTGGCCTGAAGCCATTCACCAGGAAAGTTGTGCCATTAATTATTCCATCGATACGCTGCTGCTGTTCGAATGCGAAGTAGGTTAAAAACGATATCGTTTCCCGAACCACCCCTTACCTTCCCCTTATACATATACATGTTCTCTTGGCCCTATTCTTAACTCTAATCAATTCCAAAATTTCCTGTATTTACTCCTCCGATCATCAAATTTATTGCTTAAAATTAACGCAACCCTGACTTTTTTAATTTGTTTACCTCGACTTACATTTTTATTTCAAAGCTTGAAAATTATGAGAATTTCTCTACAACTATATTGTTGTAATTCAGTCAAAAAAATAGATTCCATAAAATGCTTTGATTTAAGATAGTACAGGACCGTTATTAGAGTAGCGAGGGTTGAAGACAAGGTTATTTCCTGAAGGGACGAAAAGGGGACGAGAAAAAGAGAAGGAGCTGAAATTGCCTCGCGAATTAATTCAACTCCGGTCCCCGCCACTTACGAAAAACCCAAGCCGCGACTTTAATCGATTCCTCTAATCCCGTTAGTTTCTCGCCGATCGTAATTTTCTCTCGCGTCCAACGTCTCGCCAACCGGAACTCTTTCACGCGGTTACCCCACCGCAAAAAGTATCGTAGCCTCTTTTCAAGATTCGCCGATCACGCGATCGTTATATTATTTTCTTGAGAGAGAAACTCAATTTTAGCGAACTGCCGGAGAACGCGTTTCATATAGAACGGTCAAATGGCCCGTGCGCTTAGCCTCTGCTTTCATTCATAAATATTTATGCAAATAACCATAGTAATGGACCCGTTTGCGTAACTCCGATGACTCTCATTAACTAGACATTCCAAATATGAATACCATGATTGAAACGGGGTGCGGCATAAATTTCTCCAATTTCGGTGCTTACAAATCGCATCGTTGTGTAACAGCCATGATTGCGTAACAATGCGTTCAATTCGGGAAGTTTGAATGCCGAACATCATTCATCGATCTCAGTTTTCCGTTTGAATTAATTAATATTACGTGTAAACTATCTTTCCACGTATGTAAGTTAATTTTTGCTAAAACATAAATAGTGAAACGGAGTTCGAATCGCGTTCGTCATTCTAAAATTATTTTATCTTCGTGAGATGTCTAATTGATTTGTACCTTGAATCTTCCTTGAATTGGGTAGTTTGACTGACACAAATGATACCGTCGAACAACAGATCTCACGCTCGCGAAATGGTTCAAATACGAAGCCGTGAAACTAGACTAATGAGAACGGGGAACGAACTACCAATCTCACGCCCTGTCTGTTGCTCCGAAACGTCAACACGAAAATACATATTGTTCGAAACATATCTAGCGTAATTACGACCAACGACGGCGAGAATGGCAGCCGGAAACTTAAATGGAGTATAAAACTCAGCCGGCGATGGGGACGACAGGGATGCTGGAATCGAGAAGAAGATTCCGTCGTGTCGCGGTTGCGGAAATCGAAAGGAGCAAGGACGACAATGGGAAAGCAAATATTGACTGTCAATACGAATCGCCTTGGTATAAAATTGTTACACGTATTACGCTTCCGGAGGCGCGGTGCGTGACCGGTCATTTGTTCGCCACACCGCGGCGACGTAAAATGAAGCGCACGGGGCGTATACGAACCGTGATATCGCGGCCCAATCACGCGAATCGTGTCGCCGACCGTAAACGAGAATAGACGGTACCCAGAGTAAGTACTGCGAGACGGATCGAGATACATTCTGTACGTTGCTCCTCACCACGTTCTTTTCATCTTCTATTCAGAGTCCTGGATCATAAAACATATTTTAGTGGCATGCCGTTTACCACCGCAGCGTATCGCTGCCGAGGTCAACCGACCGGCTGTAGTAGCCGTACATGCCAGGATATTACTGACCGTGGCGTTTAGTGGATTGAGATATCATCGAGCGCGAGAGACCGAACGGTTCGTCTCCCTCGTTTCTGGTTTAACGCGCGCGTTCCTATTCTTGGATTCCGCGAAATCTCCGGGAACAAGAAACTCGTATAGAACATGGTCTAAAAAAACCTACTCTAAGCATTCGCATCTACGCTGGAGGCGATCGGTAACGTCTAAAATAGCAGAGCTGCGTAACTAACGAGCTACCGCTAAGTGGCTACCGCGTGAGCGAAGTGTAAGAACTCAAGTGGTCGAAATTCAAGTACGTCCACGTAAACACACGCCACAGCGCAGCAATCGCAGTGGTAATACGTGGTTCTATAATAATTACTATCCATACAAAGTATCTATATACAGAACAGTAGAAAATACAAAGTGCTCTCTCTTTCTCTTGTTCCCTGTAACGTAACGTAGATCCGCATGCAAATATCCTCTCGTGTATCACGATCGATCGGATCGAAAAGAAATACATATAGAGAAACGGCTGAGACGTGGATGGTTTTAGAGTTTAAGTCGTACCTCGTGTCGCCGTGTTCCTCCGCACCATTCCGGTGGGGGCGTAGGTCCTGCCTCGGTTTGAGGACAGGGGTCAGCCCCCATTTCTCGATGAACTCGGTGCGGGAAATCTTGGCGCTTCGCGGCGGTTACGAGAGGGGGCGGATCCCCCTCCCGAGCCCCATGCCCCCGGAGAGCGGTGCACCCCCGCACAACACGCACCCGACGATGCTTCCTCTCCACTCCTCTCCACTGCGCTCTCACTCTCTCTCCAACCACCCTCTTCGTGTTCTCCTTCGCCTTCTCCTCTTGCTCGTGCTCCTCCACCTTTCTCCTTCCCTTCTCCTTCACGCCACTACCACTTCTATCCACTATTATGCATCCAACCCCGTAGTACGCCGCGAGGTATAATACCGGAAGAGTTCTCGGGATCCACTCGAGTAGTCCTCCCTTTTGCCTTATGCTCCTTTCTCCGGTCTCCCTCTCGCTTAGCTACCCCTAGCTGTACTCTCCTTCGCAGCCCTCACCCGAGTATCTTTGCCTCCTTCTCTCTATCTCTCTCTTTTTCTTTCTCTTTCGTTTTCTCTTCCCTTTCTTCCCCTCTAACAATGTATCTCTTCGTTATTTATCTCTTTCGCTCGGTCCTGCTCTCTGGCAAACGCTGTACTTTCTTTCTCCCTCCCGTGCGAACACTAACAACCGCGGACACCGACACGAGGACCGATCCACCACGAGGAACCAGCACGAGCACTACCAAAAACGCGTGACGCGAAACACCAACGATCAGCGACGCCAAGAGGCAGCAGCACCGGCAGCGCAGTCAGTAGCGGCGGCAGCGCACAACACACAGCCACCTATCAAAATGGCTGCTCGCTCTCTCTCTCTCCATTTTCTCTCCTCTCTCCCTTACTCTCATCTTCCTTTTCCTCTCTTCCTGAATATCACCAAAAATCTGTTCTCCACCTGCGTTCCGTTACGCGTACGTCGCTCCCGACCGTGTCGTACGATGCGTATTCTTTTCTTTCAACCCCCTTGGTTCTCCCACGTTTCTTCCGTTCCACGGCCGTGTTCGTTTACACCACCGTTCGCACCTCGTTCTCTCGCTCTCTCGCTCTAATAATACACCTGGCACCCCTCTTTCGCCAACTGGTCTCGCACGCTCGCTACACGCACCCTTCCGCACTCGTTCCTCCCTTTCGCCGTGACGACGGGCGCTCCCTCCCCTGTTCTCTCTCTCTCTCTCTCTCTCTTTTCTATCTTTACATCGAGGTGCACCAGTGTCCGCGAGTTGATTCCCTTTGGAAGAAAAGCGGCAGCGATGATCCGAGAGAGGAGCAGTGCAAAGAGGGTAAGAAGAGAGATGCCAAGAACAGAGAGAAAGGAGAATCTAATAAGAGAAGAGAATTGCAGAGAAGAGAAGAAAAGAGAGACGTACAGGAACTGTTAACTGACGCGGTACGTTCCGTCACTCTGACGCATCGTTTCACTCGCGATGATCACTGACGGTGTCGGTCGTCGGAGGCTGAAGAACCGAGCTTGACGAAAGCAGGCGAGCGTACGAGCGGAGAGAGGTGAGCGAAGCACGACGTGGACGACAGAAGTAGCAGCCACGGCGCACGAGCCATCGAGATTTCGTTGCGGACGCGTACGTAACTATGTGCGGAACCGAGGAGAGCCGTCGGGGATGGCAACGCCTTCGGTCGGAACGACGACGACGACGGAGGCTGGCGGACGACGCGAACGTAACCGACACGCGTCTCGTCGCCGCGGAGAATCTCTCGGATCCGCTGGATCGCGGCCGGCCGACTGGAGCGCCTCCAACGGGAGGCACCTATCATCTGAACGCACTGTTCGGTACACTGACACACTGTGCGCGATCTTTCCGCGGCGGACGCTCTCCCTTTTCCCTTTTCCTCTTCACCTTCCCACGCCTTCCTTCCTTCCTTCCTTCCTTCCCACCTCTTCCTCTTCCTGCTCTTCCTTCTCGTTTCGGTTAGCGGGACGCGCAGCGCGCACGCTACATACCCGTTTCTGTCCTCGCTCGCGACCGCGTCCGTAAGCTCGCGCCTGCTCCCTTTCGCTCACTGCCTCGCTCGCACGCGCGCCTCACACCCGACCACGAGGACCACCCGACCCAACGGAGTAGTTTTCCACCGTTCCGTTCCACCTTTCCACTACGCCGAGGAAAGCTCGTCTGAGAAACCCACCGTCACTGCTCTCTCTACCTTCCGTCCTCTTTCTCCCTCCACCTGTCTTTATCTCTCTGTTTCTCCCGTGGGAGAGCTGCTCGGTGGAGGTGGCCACGGCTTTCGCATAACACGACGGTCGTGCGGCGGCGGTGGCGGCGGCAGTGGTGGTGGCGGTGGTGACGAGGAGACGAGAGGAGATCACAGCAGCTACCCGACCAACAAATATCGCGAATAGAATAGGCGGTGTCGTAACAAAAGCTCGCTCTAGGCGCCAGCTACATCCGTTATGCCTACTTGTCCGTCCACCCCTGCTTTCTTTCCCGTTCACCCCTGCCTCAGTTTCGCTCTCTTTCTCGCTTTCGACGCTCGCCTGGCTCTCCTGTTCTCCTTCCCTATTCTGACAAACCTGCGCTCTTCCAACGATATCTACCGTCTCCCTTTCTCTCCCTGTTCCCTTCTCTCTCGCTCTCCCGTTTTCACCTGCGCGACTCACCCTCCTGTTTCCTTCTCGCTCACCTCGATTGCACCCCACTAGTCTTCCTCTCGCTCTGTCCCACTCCTTATAGCCTACATTCGCGTACATCTATCTCCTTTCGCGTGGATCCTCTCCGTTTCGCCCATCCCGCAACCGTCCATTGCGCCCTTCTCACCCCACGCTCCACCCTCCTTTACTTCCCCCGACCCTCTTCTTATTCTCTGGCGTACGCGTAGCCGCGGCATGGCATGCCGCGTCGTGCCGTGCCACGCAGCCTCCTCGTATCGCGGCGCAACGCGCCACACCACAGGATGTACCATTCCAACTCTAATCTTCCTGTTTTCACCCGAATGTAGCCAAAAAAAAATACTGCATTCTATGCAGCAGAATTCAGTTTTTTTGTTTGTTTAAAGTTAACATATGAGAGGAGGACATTTAAAAAAATAGCGATATAATTGCAATTTCCGTAGTATACAAATTATCATTCTTTAGTAAAAATAATTGAACCGTTCGAACATTAACGAAGTTGAAAGGACAAGATCTGATCGGACGTTTTGGAGAAGATTTCGAAGTTTCCTATTGCGTATAAAGATACGTTAAAATAATTAAACGGTCAGTAGATCGAACGTGAAGCGTGAAATTTACAAAGTCGGATAATTAATTGTACCGTCGTTTATCAGAGATACGATTTAATCGACGGCGTCGTGAGAAGCACGAGGTTTTGACTATCGGTACGAGGAGATCAATGGCTGTTGCGTAATCATGTGCCGGGCAACGAGGTGTACCCACCTCGCCCTCCGACACCCATCCGTCCCATCGAGCAACCCCGCGCGCGCGACCCTCCAACCCTGCCTCGGCCCACAGCCCCAGTTCACGGTCCTTATTCTCCCCCCTCTGCGGATAAGACAGACCGGAACGTGTGTTGCTCGTGATCGGGCACGAGAGGCGGTTAACACGATTCTTCCAGCGAGCGAAAGCTCGACTGTGCGAGACAGGAGAGATTGTCTTTTAGTCATTTTTCACTAACGCGGAAAACAGAATAAATTAGAACTGTTGATTCTGGAGATACTGAAACTAATAAAATAGTTAAGAATCTTGATCCGAAAGATTGATGCATTTTCTGTTAGTATTTTGTAGTCGATTCTACTTGATACGAATATTATCTTTGTAATTCTTACAAAGAATCTCTAGAACGCATTGATCTGATGTTAAAAACTATTTCTCAAAGTAAGATTCGCATCTTGGATTTAACTGAATCATGATTTCATTAAGTGCAGAATTTTACTATATCAAATGCATAATAATAAAGGATATTTTGTTTTCGCGTTGTAACTGAGTTGCTCGCGAAATGTAAATCGAGAATTTGGCACTGCTCTGGAAGAGATAAACTTCAGGTTAAGTTGAGTAAGTTTTTTCTCGACAGAAACGGATTTCGACGAATCGTCGACGACGCGACAGGACGCTGGTCCTCGTCGGTTCTCGTACACGTTCGCCGACCATGCGCCATTTGTTCCACGCGCGCGCGCTTCTCTCGTGCCACGCCACTCTGTCTGACTTTTTTCCCTTTGCACCACTTAATCTTGCGCCCTCCGATCCTTTTGCTCCTACCTGGTTGCGATCACCGTCGCCTCCTATTTCTTCGGGGACTTTTGCTCGTCGTTGATCGATAGCGCTTCCCTTACTAGGTTTACCGCCTCTTCCGGTAGAACTTTAATATTTCTTTCGTTTCTGGTATTTTTCTTAAAGCTAGAGCTCTGAGAAATATATTACCAAAGCGACGCGCTAAGATTTGAGGGAATGAAACTTATGCGAACATCCGAGTCGTTTCTACTTTGTATTACAAGAAAAATTCTATGTATTCTTCTTCTAACTTCAGTATTCAACGAGTTAAGTATCATTAATCAGCACTTTATTTGCACCGGTAAAATCCGGTCATTCCCTCTGTCGAATAAGCAAACTTTTGGCAAAAAATTTCGTTTTTCCTTAAATACTCTAAGACCATTGGAGT